>NC_056725.1:1323548427-1323728427 GCF_019279795.1 Protopterus annectens | reverse complement strand
GGCCAAAGTGGGACCTGCTCCGTAGAAATGTCAGACGTACCAGGTCAGAACATACCTACAGCCGTGCATAGTACAGAACTATATGCATTTGTACAAATAAAAGCTTCGTCTAGTAGCAGTCCACTTGCTTATGCTACTTCACATAACATATGGAAATGTCATTTATACAATAACTGCTACATGCAACTATTAGAGAAACGTAGAATATAATATTGTCCTGTAATCAGGACATTTGCTATGTCTTGATTATTTTCGCATGACACATCCACCTAAGGAGGGACTGTTCCACGCAAAGTGGGACAGGTGTTAATCCTAAAGTCCCACCTCGGCCAATTTAAAAGGTGGCAAATCTACAATAGGTATGAGGTAGTATAACCCAGCAGACGGATGTGGGTCCCAAAACACATTTACTTGTTTGCATTGCAGAGTATCAGTTCCCATGTATCAGCCAGATGGGAGCAGATTGTATGAAGAACACGCATATAATATGATTAACTCACAGGATAGGCCACCAATTCCGTACAGTCGAACGCCATGCCATTGCCTAATGGTCAGCCATACCTGATACTGTAGTCATGTAGTTTGATGTAATAGGCATCACAAGGAATTGCGCCCACCCAGTGTGAGTGACATATGCAAGCACCAATGTCGGTGCATGTGCAAGTGAGGGAGCGAGCAGGTGTAAGCGTGTTTGGCTACCAGTATGCAAGTATTGCACTGGCAAAGAAATGTGTAGGCTAACCAAGTGTAGGATGCTGTAACCAGAGGTCAGCAGTGCTTAACACTGTGCAAACCCATGCACACCTGCTCCCAACTGCTTCAATGTGCCTTACTCCCTCTGTATCCAATGGGCTTGTTCTGCCCACAAACAAATAACCGTCCTTTGCAAGTGTTGGTAGCAACACCCTGCGCACACAGCTAATGTGAATTACCAATACACCATGGCAAATATACAGACAATAGACAGTACCACACACATACCATACAGCGCAGTCATCCAACAGTATAGCAATGTACCGGCAGATATGTCCGGACCACTGGTGTTTGCAGACCTGGCCATCTTGTGTTTACGTGTGTGAGCATGCCCAGTATGACCGCATGTTGTTGACTGACATTGCCATCATACCTTCATGTGTTTGAGCATGCCCAGTATGGCCAACTGTATCACATGTGTTGCATGTCCAGGTAGTCTGTAATGTGGTGCCGACCTCTGAGTTGTACAATGACAGGTGGCATGCTGTCTGCAGGGTATCCATCGGTCATGTGGCATTGACTGTTGCTACATTTCTGCACAGCGTGGGGGGACATCCGACTGTATCCACATTCCTACACAATACCGGGGGGGGAGCGCACCTCACTGTTGCTATATGTGTACGTTGGAAGGGGGGCACACCTGACACTTGTACACTTTTGCTACTACTGTAGTGGTAAGTCAGGTACTCCCTTTCAGTGTGTAGACCTACCTATTGTGCTGGCTAGAGGCATAACAGTGTACTCCAGATCTTAGCTTTAATTACCAACATATTAGTTTCAGACGTCTTAGCCTTCACAACCTACATCCAACTGCCTGGCCTGCTGTAGTCTGTCAGTGTGGGCCTGTGGGGGGGTCATCCATAGGGCATATTCAGAGGCCATAGTATAGCATTTGTCTGTGTTGGTCTACACCTGTCCAGCTGGTTGAGACTTGTGTGGGCTCTATGGACACACATGATGCTCAGCCCATTACCCGCAGTGGGTTATGACACCCTGTTTACTACTAGCTACTATGATGACCCCCGTATGTGCTACAGATGTCATGGTGCCACTATGGATGTCTTCTGTCTGCTGCCTTAACATTTGGCCACCAAATTCCCTTGCATGCTCACATCCATATCATAGCTACAGGTACCAATACATTCTAATACAACTGCCAATTGGTAGGTTGATTGACTTACCTTGAGGGTGTGCCAGACCTGAGGATGGTGCTGGAGGGCTGCCTATGTCGGATGCACATAGTGCACTTCCTATACATGGCTGAGCAAAGGTAGTGTCATGTTTGGCATCCCTTTTGCTGTCTGTGGGAGTCAGAGAGGGTGACATTCCCTGGGTCCCTACTGTGTCAGTGCATATGCTATGTGTTGCCTCTTTGCCAAGGCCAGGTCATACTGGGCATGCATCCTTTCGCCTATTGGGTCTGGCTCAGGTTGTTCCTCCTCTGAGTCACTCTGTGACTGTACAGGCCTTGGCATTGGTGGGGGGCTGTGTGGCCCTGCCCCATGTTGTTCCTGCTGCAGCTGTTTCCGCAGGATCATATTGTGTAGCATAGCACATACCATAACAATTTGGGTGCATGTAGCTGATGAATAATGCAAGGCTCCACCGGATGTGTCCAGACACTGGAACCATGACCTGAGCATCCCAAACACACACTCTATTATATGTCTGGCCTGTGCGTGTGCCTCATTATGGTGTTGTCATTAAGGTGTGTGTGCATTTCTGATGGGTGTCATCAGCCACAGCTCCAGTGGGTACCCACCATCCCCCACTAGGTGACCGTAGGGGATGTCCATATTGGCAAAACTGTGGTACAGCTGCGTCAGATGCCATATATCGGAATCGTCATAGCTTCCAGGGCAGCTAGCACACACATTCAGTATAATGCCCTGGGCATCGCATATGACCTGGCAGGTGATGGAGGGGATGCCCCTGCAGTTAATCTAGGCCCTACCCTGCTCACTGGATGGTGCTTTGATGCATAGGTGTGTGCAGGCTATAGCACCCACACCCCAGGGTAGTCTGCCACTTGGTGGAAGAGACGCATATTGCTGGTCAACACCCCACGTGTGTTGAGGAAATGTACGTCCTCACTGGCATGTGGTGACATGGCATCCAGGAACTGGTGGAATACCCTGGATGCAGATGCCTTTGAGATCCCCATGATATCCCCAGTTATGCTTTGGGAGGTACCTGTGGTTAGTATACCTAGGCCTACACATACCTTGGTATCCACTGGGATGGGTTCCCCATGGCCTGTTCGATGTGTCAGGTGTGGCCAGCACAGCTCAACAATCTGCTGTAGGAAGTCTCTATCCACCCCATAGCTCTCCACTATCTCCAGCTCATGTAGCCCCTGGCAGGTTACCCTGGGTCTGTACAGTCTTCTCTGTCTCCTCACTGAGGGTTGTTCGGCAGCATTCACATCCTCACCACCCTCAGCCTCCTGCACATGTTGGTCTATGTTGCCTGCTGCAGCCCTTCTCATTTCATAGGATTGTTTGTTAAAATTTCCCCGCATGTATACACCGGTGGTGTAGAGTATGGAAAAACCTGAGGGGATGGTGCTTGCTCACTTTATCATAGTGTTCTGAACTGGGCAGGTCTGCTGGGCCTGTAATCTGCTGATTCTGATAAATATCACCTGTTTGCCCAGCTTGTTCACCTTGACTACTCTCCTACTGCTGTTGTCCCTCCCAATTGCACTAGGCAGGTATAAACTCACCCCTAGCTTAGGCGTGCTAAGCTAAGAGCAATCCCAAGACAACAGGGCTCCAATCTACATACAGTATGCCTGACACCCCCCCATGCTTTCACCTATTTTGAGTCCTGCACCCGGCTATCTATACACATACACTGTTGGGACCTGCATCACACCCTGGGGATAAACGGGATTCACTATTTTCCACCTTGTTTGCATAGTATTGTCTTCTAATGCATGACCCATACTGAGCCTCCCCAAAAATAACCACTGCTTACTGTCACGCATACCCACACACAACTGTTTAAAAGTGCCTTACTATCACCGTATTCAATGTCCCTTGTTCTTCCCAGCAGCAAAACAACCGGCCTCTGCACAGCTCGAATACGGGACCCTGCACACCACAGAAGATGTGCTTTACCACCAAGCCATGGCAGATATACATACATCTGAGGTTATCACGTACAGATCATCCAGCACAGGCATTCAACAGTATAGGACATGTATTCCATCATGTAGATTTATGTGTGCTAATGTCCACACACACATATAGATATATATATATATATATATATATATATATATATATACACACACACACACACACACACACACACACACACACACACACACACACACACACACACACACACACGTAGATACAGAATATATATCTCAACAGCGGACCACGTGACACCAAAGCATTATACAAGAATGAAAAGGAAAGCACATGCACCTTCTGCATTATGTACTGGTGGTAATATCAAGGCAAGTGTGTTTCTGTGTGTCACATAAGTTCGGACTGTATCAAGGGTAAGATTAGGGCTGCTGACATTACTCACCAGACCTATTGCCGAATGTATGTGTATGTCCTGCCAACCCAGTCTCTTGGCAGATTGTGACATTTATGGCCACTATATAATAAAACAACAAAACACGCTCCTCAACACATCTAGTGTCATGCCTTGGAATAGAGCACCTATCTGTCTATTCTATCACACTACAGTATTACGCAGTTACAGAATGTGCTACCGAGATTACTGGGGCAATGCACTCCCAGAGGTGTACTTCTAGGTGGGTGACATCATCAGCATTGGCAAAGATGGCGATAGGGATTGTATGGAGTGTGAGCAGTCTAAAAGCATTATTCAGTACCCAAGAAGATTTTTTATTTTATTTTATTTTATTTTTATTTTACATTTGTTGACCGGGATAGTCCGACTGGATTTATGTCCATTTTCAGTGGAGGCCCGGGGAGAAAAGCTCCAAGAGTAGCAAACTGAGTTATAGTTTCAAAGAGAATACAATTCACAACACATTAACAAATGATTTACATAGTAATATACAGGATGATGGAGAATAGACATAGTACAAAATATTTTCAATGAATGCTAGATCATTACAACAAATGATTTACATAGTAATATACAGGATGATGGAGAATAGACACAGTACAAATATTTACAATGAATGCTAGGACACCTGTTCTCTAAACGTAGTCAGGAGTTCAGCTAACCAGGATTAATGCAATGACAATTCCGTATTGTCCCCAAGTATACTTTAAGTTTCGCTTTAAATTGACTTAAAGAGGAGAGTGAGGTAATATCAGGAGGCAATTTGTTCCATGCTCCACCTGCCGAGTTGGTGAGGAGAGAATCACCGGCTAAATTATTAGATTTACAGGTCTGGATAAGGAGTCGACTAGATGAACGCAGTGATCTAAGGTTGTTACATGGGGTAACACGTTTTTTTAGCGAAGGGGTGAAGTCAGGGTTGTATATAATTTTGTGGGTAAGAACTAATAAGTTGTATGATATTAAATTTGGTAGCTCAAGCCATTTAAGTTAGGTTAGGTTAGTACAATGATGGGTCCTGAAAGGTAACCCAGTAACAAACCTGGCAATATGATTATAACAGATGGTAAGTTTATTCATGACAGATTTACTGGTATTATAGAGAACAGGGGATGCATACAAGAGAGTAGAGAGAAGGTGAGTTTGAGCAATGGCAATTTTGGCTTGGGGAGTCAGGAAGCATTTTATTCTGTATAACGAGCCTATTTTCTTATTGATAGTTTTGATCATTTGGTTTACATGTACATCAAATTTTAGGTTATTATCAATAGTTACCCCTAGTAGTTTTGTAGAGAGGTCCAGAGAGATTATGGTCCTGTCCTTGGCTTGGATTGTAAAGTTAATGCTGTTGGACCTTTGAGTAGGTTGAAATAACAGCATTTTGGTTTTGGGATTAAGTATCAGGCGACTATAGAGCCAGTTTTCTATTTTGTTAAAGGTGGATTGGGTCAGGATTTGTAATTCTGTGGGGGTTGTGCTAGAGCAGATCAGCGTAGAGTCGTCTGCATATTGTATACAGCTGGCGTTAGGAATGACAGTATTTAAGTCATTGATAAAGATAGAAAATAATAGTGGTCCCAATATGGATCCTTGTGGGACACCCAGTGTGTTGGGTAATAATGTAGAGTTTAGTCTGCCATAATACTGCCTGTTTTCTACCAACTAGATAGGAACTAAACCACTGAAGGATTTTAGCATCAAGACAAAGTGATTGCAGGGTATATATTAGAAGTTTGTGGTCCACCATATCAAAGACTTTGGACAGGTCCAAAAATAGTGCGGAGGAGATATTATTATTATTTCGATGGGTATTAATGGTATTGGAGAAGACAAGTAGGGCTGAGGTAGTACTATGGAGAGGTCTGAAACCATGTTGGGTGTCTGCCAGTAGATTGTTGGAAAGAAGGTGTTGCATAAGCTGTTTTTGAACACATTTTTCCATTATCTTCACTAGAGGAGAAAGTATAGATATGGGCCTGTAATTCGAGAGCTCGGTGGAAGTGCCACCTTTATGGAGAGGAATTACATAGGATATCTTCCAGATATCAGGTATTATAGCCTCTGCTAAAGAACGATTGATAAGTAGTGACACAGGGTAGGCAATGGCCTCAGCTGATTTTTGCAAGTATTCAGCTGGGAGTTGATCAGCGGAGAGTGTGGTAGGTTTTAGTTTTCTGATTAATTTGCAGATAAATGAGGTGGCTACTGGTTGAAAGTTGAATAAGGGAAGATTATTAAAGGTGGGGGAATCAAGTTTGTGGGAGCTGAGCGGCAATTGGCTGGAGAGGGCTTGGATTGTCTCAGTGAAGAAGTGATTAAAGCTGTTAGAGACTACATCTGGGGGTTTATCAATGAGCGTGGCTGGGACAGGGGTGGTGGAGCGACCAGGGTGAAGTAGATTGTTTAGTCCAGCCCAAAATTTTTGTGGATGGTTTTGATGTTCTGTCTGCAGCTTATGATAGTATTGTCTTTTATCAAGTAATATTTGTCTTTTGGTGTCATTCCTAAGTTGTCTATAGTTAATTTGGTCAAGAGGGAGTTTAGTGGTTCGCCATGTGGTCCAAGCTTTGTTTCTAAGTTTGATTTTGAGCCTGGTCTCTTTTGAAAGCCATGGAACATCTACTGTCTTTGTTTTCTTTGAGCGAATAGGAGCATGAAGATTAAGGATTTCTAGGAATTTTTTGTTGAAATACAGCACTGCTTTGTCTAGGGGTAGATGTTTTAGTATTGCCCAGTTGCAAGAATTTAATTCTAGTTGAAATCTAGTTGGGTCAAACAGTTTTTTGTTTCTGACAGATCTTAGTAAAGGTTGTTTGGGAATGGCTATTTTGTGCTTAAGTATATAGGTGAGGTGGTGGTCACTTAGGCTATCAGGGAGGGTTCCAGATGTATATAGGTTAGGATGACTATTAACAAGCACCCAGTCAAGTATACTCTCTTTCTGGTTAGACTTGCCTATCCTAGTGGGGATGTTAATAATTTGCGTAAAAGAGTGTAGGTTAATATGGGTGGAAGGAGCTTCCGGGGAACAGGTATTCCAATCTATATTAAAGTCACCAAGAACTAAAGTTTCTTGCGGGTAGTGGCTAGATATCCAATGAAGGATGGCTTCAAATGTATCTATGTTCTTGCCTGGGGGAATATACACACAGATTATGTAGATGAATTTATTAATGTTAATTTGAAGTTTGGAAATTAAGATTTCTGCATTGTTAATTTGAGGTGGTTGTATGATATCTGTTGAGACTATTAGATCAGATTTATAGAGTATGGCTACCCCTCCCCCTTTTCTAAGGATTCGGTCTATCCTATGTATATTATATCCTGGGAGTAAAATTTCATTATCAGTAGTGGTGGGTTTTAACCAAGTTTCAGTTAGGCACAGGATCTCTGGAGAGAGGTTAGTCAAGAGTGCATGTAGATCATGCACCTTGTTGTTAATGCTTCTAATGTTCAGGTGACAAGTGAAAAGAGAATTGGCAGGGCGAGAGATTATAGGATGGGAGCAAGGGTCTTTGTTAGAGTGTGCAAGTCAGTGTTGGTTGGTCCAGGGTTGGGGTGTATATCCCCATCTGATAGTAGTGTAAGTCTAAGTTTGGAGATAAGTTTCAAGAATTTATTTACAATTTTGTAAATATGCTTCAGTTTGGGGCTAATTTTTTTTGAGGTGTTTGGGTGTGGAAGTGATGAGCAAGAAGTTGGGTTCACCCAGTTACCCTGGATGTAGAAATAGTTAGGAGTTTTAGTGTCAAAAGTAATGGTAACAGCTTTAGGAATTGAGAACCCTATGAGAGGTTGGGATTCATACAATGTTAAGAGATATGGGGCTACTAGTAATGGTACTAGGATGGAGTACCACATATCTATGGGTTAGGAGAGCTAGGGCCCTGAGAACCCACTTTATAGTTGAAAGAGAGAGATGGGTAGCTATTGTATGAGAGTGAGGGAGGAGAGGCGGGAGTGGGCAGGTACAGGATCAATGAGATAGCAAGAGATTGGGTGAGGGGATTGAATAGAACGTAGAAGGTGATAGGAGCTAGTGTTTGTGGGTGTGGTTTATTGACTATAAATGTAGAGGTAGCGGGGGCGGGTGGGATATGGGGGCAGGGAGGGGAGCGAAGTGAGCCCGAAGATGGTGACACACACACAGTTGGCATGGCTGGGATTAGAACACTGACCTCACTACCTTATCACACTACAGCATTACTCAATTACAGAACGTGCTACCGAGATTACTAGGGCACAGCACTCCCAGAGGTATTCTTCTAGGTGGGTGACATCATCAGCATTTGCAAAGACGTTGATAGGGATTGTATGGAGTGTGAGCAATCTAAAAGCATTATTCTGTTCCCAGACAGACAGAGACACACACACACACACACACACACACACACACACACACACACACACACACACAGTTGGTTTGTCTGGGATTAAAACACCAACCTAACTACTTTATCACACTACAGCATTATGCAGTTACAGAACGCGCTTCCGAGATTACTGGGACACAGCACTCTCAGAGGTGTATTTGTAGATGGGTGACATCATCGGCCTTGCTAACAGTGGGTATAAGAAATGTATGAAGTATGAGCAGTATAAAGGTATTACTCAGGTAAATGCAGAGACACACACACACACGGCAAGTGTGGGACTAGAACACCAACCTAACTACTTTATTACACTATAGCATTATGCAGTTACAGAACACGCTACTGAGATTACTGGGACATAGCACTCCCAGAAGTGTATTTGTAGATGGGTGACATCATCGGCCTTGCTAACAGTGGGTATAAGAAACGTATGGAGTGTGAGCAGTATAAAGGTATTACTCAGATGGGGAGACACACACACCCAAACAGCAAGTGTGAGACTAGAACACCGACCTAACTACTTTATTACACTACAGCATTACGCAGTTACAGTACACACTACCAAGATTACTGGGGCAGAGCACTCCCAGAGGTGTATTTGTAGATGGGTGACATCTTCGGCCTTGCTAATGGTGGGT
The DNA here is from genome assembly GCF_019279795.1 of Protopterus annectens. Taxonomy (NCBI): domain Eukaryota; kingdom Metazoa; phylum Chordata; order Ceratodontiformes; family Protopteridae; genus Protopterus; species Protopterus annectens. Next base: position 1,323,719,108 of record NC_056725.1, on the reverse strand, counting down.
ATAAGAAATGTATGAAGTGTGAGCAGTATAAAGGTATTATTCAGGTAAATGCAGAGACACACACACACACACGGCAAGTGTGGGACTAGAACACCAACCTAACTACTTTATTACACTATAGCATTATGCAGTTACAGAACATGCTACCGAGATTACTAGGACATAGCATTCCCAGAGGTGTATTTGTAGATGGGTGACATCATCGGCCTTGCTAAGAGTGGGTATAAGAAACGTATGGAGTGTGAGCAGTATAAAGGTATTACTCAGACGGGGAGACACACACACACACACAAACAGCAAGTGTGAGACTAGAACACCGACCTAACTACTTTATTACACTACAGCATTACGCAGTTACAGTACACACTACCGAGATTAGTGGGGCAGAGCACTCCCAGAGGTGTATTTGTAGATGGGTGACATCATCGGCCTTGCTCACGGTGGGTATAAGAAATGTATGGAGTGTGAGCAGTATAAAGGTATTACTCAGTCCTCAGGCAAATGGGGAGACACACACAAACACAGCAAGTGTGGGACTAGAACACCAACCTAACTACTTTATTACACTACAGCATTACACAGTTACAGAATGCACTACCGAGATTACTGGGGCACACCTCTCCCAGAGGTGTATTTGTAGATGGGTGATATCATCGGCCTTGCTAACAGTGGGTATAAGAAATGTATGGAGTGTGGCCAGTCTAAACGCAATTTAGAGTCCACCAGCAAATGGGGACAGACATACACACACGCCAGTGTTGAGTACAGAACACCTGCCTATTTACAGATTACTATTACAATACTACATATATACGAATCACGCCACACAGACTAAACATGTCAAGGCACTCGTTATGACCGTCTGGGAATGCAGACATCAACAGGGATGCTGGCAGTTAAGATGTACATACCTGTGAACCTGTGTGTTTAAAGTACGAATCCATCCTGACCTGGAGTATGCCCATCTGTGGAATGGATGACTACTACCACTATACAGGGTTACAATGGCCATGCCCATACACAGAGGCACATAACCAACACAAGGTGTCACTGGGCATGCTCACACACTTAGTAGCACAGGGTTGTTAGGAATGCACTGTGTCCATCTACACAAGGATATACTGGGCATGCTCATACACTTAGTAGCACAGGGTTGTTCAGAATGCACTGTGTCCATCTACACAAGGATATACTGGGCATGCTCATACACTTAGTAGCACAGGGGGCATGCTCACACACTTATTAGCACAGGGCTAGTCGGAATGCACAATTATGTGTCCATGTACACAAGGATATACTGGGCATGCTCATACTCCTAGTAGCACAGGGCTGACTGGGATGCACTCTGATGCTAAACACGGAGGGCCACAGTGGCCATGCTATTACAGGTAGATGTAAATAACACATTGTAATGGGCTCTGGTGTTGGTAGTTGTCATTGTTAGCGGGAACGCTGCTCTACATATATTTGACACCGGTCATTAACAAATCAGCTGTCATTCTGGGATGACATGGCTGACAGTAGGCAGGCCTTTGACACATATCACATGCATCCATAATACAAGGGAGTGTGGATATTACCCAAGTCTCATCCGCCCACACAGTCCCATTCCAAGGCAAATGTCCTAAACACAGGTTAACTCCCATACACCTACAGGACAACTGCATTGTTTTCTTATGCTAACCAGTGCTAGATGTGTAGCATCCATATTCACAGCTGGCCATTGTAGATCCAACAATGGGGAGTACTGACATCTGTGCAGTGAGGAACACCTGGCTGATGTCTCTGTAATGCACAATAGTACTACCACCATATACTTCAGAACCTAGCACTACCACCATATACTTCAGAACCAGACATGTAAGCCATAACACAGGTATGGACCGCTCTAGGTGGTGTACCCACATACATAAAGGCCACTCACATGTACTGACCAGTCTCCCCATGAAAGGCATCACAGATGAGCCATGTGCAGGACACAGTGTCACATGCTGCATTCTAGGATGTAAACTGCAGACACCACCATGCCCTCGGACCACCACCACGCAACTATACATTTTGTATGACAGACGAGTACACCACCATGTGACCCTTGACCTGTGTACTGTACTAAGCTCTACATCAACTGTAGACAGTACACATGCACTGACACAGTTGCATCATGTGTTATGCAATGCAATGATACCACTGTCTGTGACCAGGTCAGCTGTACACATACCAAGGGCCTTCAGTACTGTCCACCATTAGCAGATGTCTGTTGCTGTATACCAGTACATACCCTCATGTATGGATATGACATACATGTACCTGCCCTGGGAATGTACATGCCACACACACACAACATACCTGTAAATAGCATAGCTGTTGTAGTCCTTTGTGCAAACAGGTGGCTACAGCCATTACACACATGCACATGGAATGTAGGTCCATGGCTGCTGAATGCTAACAGTGCATAAGGTGTGATATCAATGTTGACAGAGGTAACATCCCCTCTGTACTGGTCACCCATCATATCATACAACAGTCCATGTGTCATGTATGTTATTACACATATCTGCCAATTGCAGTGCCTACAAACATGACCAAATGTGAGGATTGTAGGACCTACACACCTGTGCACGTAGTGTTGTGCATTCAGATAACATGCATGTGCAGTTGCTAATGTATGCAGGTGGCATGTATCCTAGTACATCATGCGGCTGCAATGCAGCCTCAACATTGCCAACTGTATATGTTGATATGCAGAATGTACAGAAAGATGTACCACAGGTATGGACAGATGTGCTGAAATAACTAAGTGGTGGGGCATCTTTGCAGATGGATGTTTGCTGTGGACAGCTCACAGGTGTGTCACAAGCGGTCCTACAATACCCTGTGTAACTGGTAAGCAATGGTTTAGTTAATTGAAGTACATAGCACACAACTTAGACAGCGGTCAGGGTGATAGCGAAGGTAAATCACTTGACACCTGTTAATAGATATGACGTCCCTAGTGCATGTGTCAGCACTGTTGGCACAGGAAGTGTCAGTACAGTTTGTAACATGTGCAATACTGCTGTATGTCTGACATACATAACATGAGCTAGGCAGGTCTGAGATTCACAGTACTGGCATGTGTGGTTGCGTGTGTGTCCATATTTGTCACGTATAGTGAGGAATACATCTCAATTGTTACTCACTCTCCTGTACACTAGTGTACACATCTGTACAGACTGCAATGTATAAAGCAGGACATAGGCAGGGTTGTGTATCTCACATGTGAGGTATCTGTATGTGCATGACATAGGTGTATTAATTACTGAATGCCACAGTGTGTGTTTGTAGGGCTGACTGGTCCCTGGGCTGAGGATGTACGTTACCATACTGAACTGATAGGATCCCTCCCACCATCCATGTGATGCATTCAACTATCCGTGTTGATGTCCCCGATCTTAGGCCATACTGACTACCTGTACATGTGTATTCTCTGTGGTGCGTCATGTAGGTGCACAGTACTGTAATAATGATTTGCACATAGGCAGGGGTCCTCAGCACACCGGTAGCAACTGTGTGCAAGTGTGTGTTACTGTGTCAGTGATGCCGTGAGTGTGTGTGTGTGTTACAGTGTCACTGAATACATGTGTGTCAATACCTGAGTGTGTGGGTGCTGTTGTGTGTTGTCATCCTGTCATGGGAATGTGTATTACTGATTCCCATTGAGGCATCACATTTCCCCCTGGCCTCTACCCTTGTAATCAGCTAGACCACTCTCTTACCTCACCACTCCATGCAATTGTACCTGTGATGTCACCCTTTATGGATGTCACATCTGTGGCCACAGTAGCTTAATACATAGCTATCATGCTCTTGGAATGGTAGACGTGTTTGTAACGTGGGACATTCTCACTGGTATGTGGCAGCTACATGGTGCATGCTGGTATATTCATACATACCTGTGAGTAGTCCACATTGACATATGGGACAACTGCAAACACTGACATCCACCGGCATGTGCAATTAGACCTGAAGAAGGACAGCAGAACATCATGACCATCATGCATTTACTGTTGTTATACAAGACACGTACTGTTAACAGTATTGTACACCTGCACTACATGGTATATCCGCTGACTGTCAACAGTCCTCAACATTTGTAAACTACACATATCATCCTAGTCTTTTCACCCTGTGCATCAGACCATATACACATGTCCCTGCATTGATGGTGTGGATGTCAGGGATGCGGCTCAGGCATCATCATATGCACAGGGTGTTAATGTTTGCTGGAGGCCTAGGCTGCACTGTTGTTACACAAGACACATACTGTTAACAGTATTATACACCTGTACTACATGGTATATCTGCTGACTGTCAACAGTTCTCAACATTTGTAAACTACACATATCATCCTAGTCTGTTCACCCTGTGCATCAGACCATATGAGCATGTCCCTGCACCGATGGTGTGGATGTCAGGGATGCGGCACAGGCATCATCATATGCACAGGGTGTTAATGTTTGCCAGAGGACTAGGCTGCACTGTTATTACACAAGACACATACTGTTAACAGTGTTGTACACCTGTACTACATGGTATATCTGCTGACTGTCAACAGTCCTCAACATTTGTAAACTACACATATCATCCTAGTCTGTTTACCCTGTGCATCAGACCATATGAGCATGTCCATGCACCGATGGTGTGGATGTCAGGGATGTGGCACAGGCATCATCATATGCACAGGGTCTTAATGTTTGCCAGAGGTCTAGGCTGCACCATTGGATGACATCATGGGTGTGGGTTTGGGCCTTTGATCTAATTGGGCGTGTGTGGATGTTATGCATGTGTGTGTTGCGGTGCTCTACATATGTGTTCAGTGCGTGCGTGTATGTCTGCACACAGTTCTCCCATGTGTCTGGCCTACACAGGAGTATTATTGACAGCTGCAGACTGTATAGGCGAGGTTTTACAGTTCACGGTGTCCGGCCACAGACATGTGACCTGTGCCTGCCAGGTGTTGCACGGGCATTACCAGACAGAGGTGCAGATTGGGTAATGTCTGATGTCACTAGTCCACTGGAACCGTGTCCCTGTTGGTACCATCCTGGGCAATGTGCATGTGGCCTGCTGTGTCATGGTGTGGACAGCACAGCACCAGATGCACTGCTGCTGCTACCGCCACTATGGGAGTGGGCATGTGAGGTAGCTCGTACACGTAGACCAGACACAGGTGATGTAGCAGGCCTACGTCCACATGCCCGATGTCTCACTCCTACCAGATGTTCCAACACGGACAGCTCAAGCTCGCGGATTGTCAGGCCACGGTCAAGGACGCCAACCATGTCGCCCAACCGTCTATCCAAAGCATCAGCAATCTGCTGTTGAGCATTTACCATTGCCTGGATGCTGTTGTTTAAAGAACGGACAGCAGCCCTCTGTAGCCTCTGATCTTCTTTGTTGCACCATTGAGCACATGCCTGTGCCTCCATTACAGCCTGAAACATGCGTCTGGTGACACCAGCTGCTATGCTCTGTCATGCAGGAGCATGTTGGCCAGAAGTCCTCCTACGAGCAGCACTGGCCATGTGCCTGTGTGGGGCAGCACCAGTAGTTTGGCTGACCCCATGGTGTGCAGGCACACCTTCCATAGCCCCAACCCTTTCCTGTTCCAAGCTACCATGTGCCAACTGTCCTTCCTCTATGGCCACTGGTGATGGGGTATGTGCAGGTATGGGATCTGTGTGCAGGGATGAGGTGGATATAGATGGAATGGCAACCAATGGCACAGTTTCAGCCCCTGACAACTCTGCCTGTGACCCAATCATACATTCATCATCACTGCTAGAGTCTGTGGGGACACTAACATCTGATGTACCGCAGGAGGGCAATGCACCTACATCACCTGTGAGGGCAGACAAGAACTGTACATTACAATCTATACAATAGATACACACACACGCATGTGATATGACAGAAGGCATGCAACATGCATGTGATATGGCAGACGGCATGCAGCACAGACAATAACAGTGGTAGTTATCATAAATCCCTAGGTTGCACACAGCATGCATGTGTGATAGCAGATGGCATGCAAATTACACAATTATAGCAGTGATTAGCATACATCCCTGTTTTACACCATGTGGACCAGCACAGGTTAACTGTACACCTGCCTGATGTGTGGCATATGACCTTGATAATCACATGTAGTATGACATGTGATCTGCTGACGTGTGCAATGACATGCATACATGTTTAACACAATGGTGTCCTGTCTAATATACAGTGGGGCAATTGTGTACCAATTCAGTGTTGTCTATCCACCCTACAGATATACTGCAAATTTAGCTGCTGTGCATGGCCATTGCAGGGAATCACGAGGAGTCTCTAGTGCTATACAGTGTGAGTTACAGACAGGGTTCATAGCCGTGACTGTGTTCAGATACAATACATATATACTGTGGAATGTGACCCACGTCAATGAGGTCTATACACACTAAACCATGATGTGGAAGTTGTAACACAGGTCACTGATGGGTATACGGATGACACCCCTGCACATCTGCAACCATATTGCTGCAGCCTGGCAAATATGGGCAGACATGGCGAACACGTTGGTCCACCATGTCCCACATGACATCTGTGTACCACACACACACACACACACACACACACACACACACACGCACACACACACACACACACACACACACACACACACACACACACACACACACACACACGAGGAGCTAGTATGGCATTTATGTCCATCACCAGCAACGGGAATGTACTGCATCTGTGGCCTGATGTGGATACTGTACAGGTAACTGCTGTCATGTTGCAACACTCTCAAGATGTTCAACACATCCTATGTGGTGGATTGATGTTACACCTACACAAGATGTGCACAGGCCTGTAGGATGTCTAGCATTCCACATCTACATTATGACCATTATACAAAGGCCATGGCTGAACCATGTGTAGCCACTGTATGACAGGGTGTACACACAAGCACAACACTTCTAGTGTGTGTGTTGCACCATGTCTCTGGCCATGCCCTATATCCATGTGTGTACATGTGTTGTCCAAATTATAGTGATGGGCATTTATTTCACATGTCTGTGTTGTCCCATATGACATATATGCTCCACTGACAACAGGGTTATGCAGATAAAGGGTGGTATGTGGGATATGTTTTCAAGTTAGGTAGGCAGTGTAGCAGCCAGGCCAATAGATGTCATGGACATGTCAAGATAGCACATCACATTGTGTGACATTCATAGCAGGGCTATGATCCACACTGGAGAAACCTGTGTGCTGGCCATAGTCCAGCCCACTGTGTAGTACTGTTTGGATTCACCACATGTGTAGATCAGATCTGTTGCGTTCCTAAAGTGAACAGCACCTCCACCATTGTATGCACAGCTGTCAACACATCTGGCAATAAAGTTTGTGAGGATTCATGTTGGTGAGATGATTCACATAGTTTGCAAGTGTGGCACATGGATAGTCATTGTGACGCATTGCAAGTCCGACCTGTATATTGTGACAGGACCATACATTATGTGTACATGTTGTGAATGGCCACATGGCAGATAAATTTGTGCATTATGGTTCCTGATAAATAATAACACTCTCACCTGCAACGGGCTGCTGTCGCCGCACAATGCCAGAGGTACCTAACTAGGAGTAACACAGCAGTATGAGCATAATCTACCCCTGTATAAAGGCAACAGGGAGCAATGTGCATAACACATACACTAGTACATTAGACTATACTATGGTGTATGCACATGTGTGCATATATAGAGCAGCATACTATAGTATGCAGCATGTGTGTATACATGCCTTGCATAAGATGTTACATTACATATTGTACAGTGACACATGCAGCTATATGGAATATAGTTGTTATAGGTGCAGTACTGACTTACCAGGCAACTCCAGGCTCAGTGGTTGAGAGACACCCAGCTCCACAATATTGGCTAAGGCTTGTAGATGTGATTCTGCAGGTGTCCCCAGGTTGGCCAGTAGCTCCTTGGTACATGTGAGTGGGAGCTGGGTTGGTGGTCCACCACCTGTTGCACCTTGTTGCCTGGCGATTGCATTTGCACACTGTTTTGCCCATCTAATGAGGTCTGTACAGTGTCTGCGCACCTGCTGGTATGTGCGGTTGTGGCCACCCACATCATTAACCCTCCTACGAAGTTTCATCCACAGGGCATCCCGCTGCTGTGCATCCTGTGGCACATGGCTGAACAGGATGTCATGATTATCGAGTAGGTATGGGATGAGGGCCTCATCCTCCAAGCATGTAAAAGGGGGAAGCCTTGCACATGGCATACCTGGAAGACATAATGATGGAGACAAGTCACAGTACCTCAGAGACATACAAAGCTACAGCTGAACATACATGTGTATCGCATTACTTCAGTTTAAATAGTTGTATTTGCAAACCTACATGACACTGAATTGTTTGTGTCACACACGTCACACTCAATGTTGAGTGGATATTATCACCATATATGTGTGTGTGTGCCACCTGATTACATTGCTCATACTCCATGTGGTTGCTGTCTTGATGTGGGCATGTCTGTTTGCCTGTACTGGTGTTCCTACCTATCAGCACATGGCTGGATGTGTCCACATTAATGCAGTTGACCTTGATGCAATGTATATGTCACATATAAGGACTTACACTGCCTTAACAGACATGACCTGTGACCCTGCAGACATGCTCACATAAGGTTTTACATGTATATGTTCTGCCATATACATCTACATGGCACTGTACAGCGATTCAACATCCTGCCATGTATCACCTGTGTTGCACATGTGATACACATGGGACACTGGCTAGCCAGATGGTATTTGCAGGGATGGATATCAACTATGGCATGTACAGTCAAAGTCAACTAGTGGGCTATATGCCATGGGCCATGTATGCATCTAGGATGAAAGGTTATCTGGCAGTAGCCAACAGGCGGGTCTGTGGGGCCAGGTGGAGCAGTGCCACATTACTGATCCACGGGGTTAATGATACATATACCATGCATTACCATGTGGTCATCACACCATGTCTGAGAGGGGAACAATGTGCAGCTTTGACGGACAGGTATGCATAGTATGGCAGGACTATGTCAAGTGTATGGGACAAGGATCTGTCCAGCATGTGGTAGGTGGATGTCCATGAAGTATGTGTTCGAGATTGTGATGAGTACGTGTAGCATGTCCGACATCACTGGGTTGGACATGGATTTATTCGGGGTATGCATCATCCTACATAGTGATGATGGAGAATGGGAAGGCTGGTGTAGGCCATCTGCACATGGCCAATACCCCTTAAAGGAAATATGTGATCTGATATGGATCACTTGAGTGGTCTGTATGGCTGGACAATGATCTCTATATTCATGAATGGCACCTTATTATTATTAGGGTTGCCACATATGACTCCCTGACGGGTGTGGTGACTTAGCTATCACAGGAAAGACAACTGCCCAGCTGCATCCCTCACACACATGTCCATTATGATGACTGCTGCCTAGGTGGTAGTTTGTGGGTACAGGGTTATTAACAGAGGGGTGACAATGCGAGTCAGCTATTGCTCCTAGGTCATAGTCATTTGCATACTTCAATAGGCAGATGCCTTCCGTATGTCTGTGAGGTATGGACTAAAATGAGGGGGAATAGAATTTATTAACCCTGACATACTGTAGCTGCCACTGGTGTGATGATCACATATTATTCAGACACCTTCTGTAGTGTTTTTTCTGCCAGCAGTCCTGTTGCTAAACACTCCTGTGACATAAGAATGTACATCTAGTATACCAAGTGTAGGTGGTACACAGTATGGGTGATGATGTCCTATGACCTGGCAAGGTTATGATATGCAGTGTGACATCAACCATACTGTCATCTACATCTGTACTGCTGACATCACTTACGTGATCAAGGTTCATGGCTTTCCAGACCAGACTCAGCAGATTAGTAGTGCAGTACTTCCCATTATCAGTGGTGTATCCTACTTTGTTGGGTTGTGATATCTGTTGGTGTGCACCATTCAGTGTGTACACAACCTGACATGGAGCTATGTTACGGATTGTCCATGCCTCACTCCTACCAGATGTTCCAACACAGACAGCTCACGCTCGCGGATTGTCAGGCCACGGTCAAGGACGCCAACCATGTCGCCCAACCGTCTATCCAAAGCATCAGCAATCTGCTGTTGAGCATTTACCATTGCCTGGATGCTGTTGTTTAAAGAACGGACAGCAGCCCTCTGTAGCCTCTGATCTTCTCTGTTGCACCATTGAGCACATGCCTGTGCCTCCATTACAGCCTGAAACATGCGTCTGGTGACACCAGCTGCTATGCTCTGTCATGCAGGAGCATGTTGGCCAGAGTTCCTCCTACGAGCAGCACTGGCCATGTGCCTGTGTGGGGCACCACCAGTAGTTTGTCTGACACCATGGTGTGCAGGCACACCTTCCATAGCCCCAACCCTTTCCTGTTCCAAGCTACCATGTGCCAACTGTCCTTCCTCTATGGCCACTGGGGATGGGGTATGTGCAGGTATGGGATCTGTGTGCGGGGATGACGTGGATATAGATGGAATGGCAACCAATAGCACAGTTTCAGCTCCTGACAACTCTGCCTGTGACCCAATCATACATTCATCATCACTGCTAGAGTCTGTGGGGACACTAACATCTGATGTACCGCTGGAGGGCAATGCACCTACATCACCTGTGAGGGCAGACAAGAACTGTACATTACAATCTATACAATAGATACACACACACGCATGTGATATGACAGAAGGCATGCAACATGCATGTGATATGGCAGACGGCATGCAGCACAGACAATAACAGTGGTAGTTATCATAAATCCCTAGGTTGCACACAACATGCATGTGTGATAGCAGATGGCATGCAAATTACACAATTATAGTAGTGATTAGCATACATCCCTGTTTTACACCATGTGGACCAGCACAGGTTAACTGTACACCTGCCTGATGTGTGGCATATGACCTTGATAATCACATGTGGTATGACATGTGATCTGCTGACGTGTGCAATGACATGCATACATGTTTAACACAATGGTGTCCTGTCAAATATACAGTGGGGCAATTGTGTACCAATTCAGTGTTGTCTGTCCACCCTACAGATATACTGCAAATTTAGCTGCTGTGCATGGCCATTGCAGGGAATCACAAGGAGTCTCTAGTGCTATACAGTGAGTTACAGACAGGGTTCATAGCCATGACTGTGTTCAGATACAATACATATATACTGTGGAATGTGACCCACGTCACTGAGGTCTATACACACTAAACCATGATGTGGAAGTTGTGACACAGGTCACTGATGGGTATACAGATGGCACCCCTGCACATCTGCAACCATACTGCTGCAGCCTGGCAAATATGGGCAGACATGGTGAACACGTTGGTCCACCATGTCCCACATGACATCTGTGTACCACACACACACACACACACACACACACGCACACGCACACACGCACACACACACACACACACACACACACACACACACACACACGAGGAGCTAGTATGGCATTTATGTCCATCACCAGCAATGGGAATGTACTGCATCTGTGGCCTGATATGGGTACTGTACAGGTAACTGCTGTCATGTTGCAACACTCTCAAGATGTTCAACACATCCTATGTGGTGGATTGATGTTACACCTACACAAGATGTGCACAGGCCTGTAGGATGTCTAGCATTCCACATCTACATTATGACCATTATACAAAGGCCATGGCTGAACCATGTGTAGCCACTGTATGACAGGGTGTACACACAAGCACAACACTTCTAGTGTGTGTGTTGCACCATGTCTCTGGCCATGCCCTATATCCATGTGTGTACATGTGTTGTCCAAATTATAGTGATGGGCATTTATTTCACATGTCTGTGTTGTCCCATATGACATATATGCTCCACTGACAACAGGGTTATGCAGATAAAGGGTGGTATGTGGGATATGTTTTCAAGTTAGGTAGGCAGTGTAGCAGCCAGGCCAATAGATGTCATGGACATGTCAAGATAGCACATCACATTGTGTGACATTCATAGCAGGGCTATGATCCACACTGGTGAAACCTGTGTGCTGGCCATACTCCAGCCCACTGTGTAGTACTGTTTGGATTCACCACATGTGTAGATCAGATCTGTTGTACGTTCCTAAAGTGAACAGCACCTCCACCATTGTATGCACAGCTGTCAACACATCTGGCAATAAAGTTTGTGAGGATTCATGTTGGTGAGATGATTCACATAGTTTGCAAGTGTGGCACATGGATAGTCATTGTGATGCATTGCAAGTCCGACCTGTATATTGTGACAGGACCATACATTATGTGTACATGTTGTGAATGGCCACATGGCAGATAAATTTGTGCATTATGGTTCCTGATAAATAATAACACTCTCACCTGCAACGGGCTGCTGTCACTGCACAATGCCAGAGGTACCTAACTAGGAGTAACACAGCAGTATGAGCATAATCCACCCCTGTATAAAGGCAACAGGGAGCAATGTGCATAACACATACACTAGTACATTAGACTATACTATGGTGTATGCACATGTGTGCATATATAGAGCAGCATACTATAGTATGCAGCATGTGTGTATACATGCCTTGCATAAGATGTTACATTACATATTGTACAGTGACACATGCAGCTATATGGAATATAGTTGTTATAGGTGCAGTACTGACTTACCAGGCAACTCCAGGCTCAGTGGTTGAGAGACACCCAGCTCCACAATATTGGCTAAGGCTTGTAGATGTGATTCTGCAGGTGTCCCCAGGTTGGCCAGTAGCTCCTCGGTACATGTGAGTGGGAGCTGGGTTGGTGGTCCACCACATGTTGCACCGTGTTCTCTGGAGATTGCATTTGCACACTGTTTCGCCCATCTAATGAGATCTGTACAGTGTCTGCGCACCTGCTGGTATGTGCGGTTGTGGCCACCCCCATCATTAACCCTCCTACGAAGTTTCATCCACAGGGCATCCCACTGCTGTGCATCTTGTGGCACATGGCTGAACAGATTGTCATGATTATCGAGTAGGTATGGGATGAGGGCCTCATCCTCCAAGCATGTAAAAGGGGGAAGCCTTGCACATGGCATACCTGGAAGACGTAATGATGGAGACAAGTCACAGTACCTCAGAGACATACAAAGCTACAGCTGAACATACATGTGTAGCATTCAGTTTAAATAGTTGTATTTGCAAACCTACATGACACTGAATTGTTTGTGTCACACACATGTGACACTCAATGTTGAGTGGATATTATCACCATATATGTGTGTGTGTGCCACCTGATTACATTGCTCATACTCCATGTGGTTGCTGTCTTGATGTGGGCATGTCTGTTTGCCTGTACTGGTGTTCCTACCTATCAGCACATGGCTGGATGTGTCCACATTAATGCAGTTGACCTTGATGCAGTGTATATGTCACATATAAGGACTTACACTGCCTTAACAGACATGACCTGTGACCCTGCAGACATGCTCACATAAGGATTTACATGTATATGTTCTGCCATATACATCTACATGGCACTGTACAGCGATTCAACATCCTGCCATGTATCACCTGTGTTGCACATGTGATACACATGGGACACTGGCTAGCCAGATGGTATTTGCAGGGATGGATATCAACTATGGCATGTACAGTCAAAGTCAACTAGTGGGCTATATGCCATGGGCCATGTATGCATCTAGGATGAAAGGTTATCTGGCAGTAGCCAACAGGCGGGTCTCTGGGGCCAGGTGGAGCAGTGCCACATTACTGATCCACGGGGTTAATGATACATATACCATGCATTACCATGTGGTCATCACACCATGTCTGAGAGGGGATCAATGTGCAGCTTTGACGGACAGGTATGCATAGTATGGCTGGACTATGTCAAGTGTATGGGACAAGGATCTGTCCAGCATGTGGTAGGTGGATGTCCATGAAGTATGTGTTCGAGATTGTGATGAGTACGTGTAGCATGTCCGACATCACTGGGTTGGACATGGATTTATTCAGGGTATGCATCATCCTACATAGTGAAGATGGAGAATGGGAAGGCTGGTGTAGGCCATCTGCACATGGCCAATACCCCTTAAAGGAAATATGTGATCTGATATGGGTCACTTGAGTGGTCTGTATGGCTGGACAATGATCTCTATATTCATGAATGGCACCTTATTATTATTAGGGTTGCCACATATGACTCCCTGACGGGTGTGGTGACTTAGCTATCACAGGAAAGACAACTGCCCAGCTGCATCCCTCACACACGTGTCCATTATGATGACTGCTGCCTAGGTGGTAGATTGTGGGTACAGGGTTATTAACATAGGGGTGACAATGTGAGTCAGCTATTGCTCCTAGGTCATAGTCATTCGCATACTTCAATAGGCAGATGCCTTCTGTATGTCTGTGAGGTATGGACTACAATGAGGGGGAATAGAATTCATTAACCCTGTCATACTGTAGCTGCCACTGGTGTGATGATCACATATTATTCAGACACCTTCTGTAGTGTTTTTTCCGCCAGCAGTCCTGTTGCTAAACACTCCTGTGACATAGGAATGTACATCTAGTATACCGAGTGTAGGTGGTACACAGTATGGGTGATGATGTCCTATGACCTGGCAAGGTTATGATATGCAGTGTGACATCAACCATACTGTCATCTACATCTGTACTGCTGACATCACTTACGTGATCAAGGTTCATGGCTTTCCAGACCAGACTCAGCAGATTAGTAGTGCAGTACTTCCCATTATCAGTGGTGTATCCTACTTTGTTGGGTTGTGATATCTGTTGGTGTGCACCATTCAGTGTGTACACAACCTGACATGGAGCTATGTTTTACATGATGTGTATGTAGAGAGCATCTTGTTTTGCCATATGTATATGATACAACCTGTGATGTGGACAGGTCCCATGCAGACTGAGTGCAGCTTGCACCTGCATAGTTGTGGGTACAGGGACCCTGTGGTGTACATGGATATATGCTTGTGTACCTGTTGGGAGGAGGGGGCCATGTTCTTATATTATCCAAGACCCTATTTGGATTGCTTATTCATACTAAGCACTTGTTCAGGACTTGTAAACAGTATGTAAGCTAATAGGTTCATAGGTTCATAGGTAATGATTACTATAGCACTTAATCTTCCACATCACCTACAGGTAAGGGTGAACAGGTTTTGTACATACTTTTCTCACTTGCGTAGAGTAATGTAGCTGTTGTACTCACTTTCCTCACTTATCTAGGTGAATGTAGTTCTATATTCAGGCATGTTCAAGTGTCAACTGATAAGCCTCACTGTATCTACCCCACCATTAACTGGGAAAACTACTCGTGTACCAACACATTAGCTCAATGGTTTCTGGATTTCATAAACACCAATGCCCTGACTCAACATATCCACACACCCACCAGGGGTAACAATATCCTAGACCTAGTCATTACCAACATGAGTGACTGGTGCTCCACATGTGAAGCCAACTCCTCATTGGCCTGATCAGACCATGTGCTGAACACCATTGATATCCACATCCCGCACCTAACCCCCATTAAGTGAACCACAGTATAATATGTCTACAAGGCCAACTACATGCTTCTTAAGGCAGATGTGGTGGACGTCATGACACCCATACAGATGGACAGTACTGTTACAACTGCTGAATCCTACACAAATGCACTCTATAAGCACTTACAGGAGTGCATGGCTTGTGCTATCCCAAATAGAACTAGGACGCTATACTCATAATTAAGTAAACCAATCTGGTGGTCCCCTGCCATGAACATATTGTACTACAGGAGGAAGACACTGTTGCAAATGAGAGTACAATACCATGCGTGGAGGAGATCTCTGGCCAGCCTCAGTAAGAAGGTGAGATCCCTTATACGATCCTCCAAAGCTAG
Organism: Protopterus annectens; assembly: GCF_019279795.1. Lineage (NCBI taxonomy): Eukaryota > Metazoa > Chordata > Ceratodontiformes > Protopteridae > Protopterus > Protopterus annectens. The sequence goes on along the minus strand of NC_056725.1, from coordinate 1,323,703,141 downwards.
CTATGAAAACTTTAATGCAACTAATACCAACAGCAACCACAGAGCCTCAATGTCAACAACCAGATCTGCTCTGAGTTACAGCACAAAGACACGAACATTACAGAAACAATGGATATTGGCAACATCCTGGCAGATCCCTCTCAAAGCTGCACGCTCTGAAGGCAGTATCACAGCATCCATGGAACTGGACAACATCCCAGGCTGCATTTTACACAAACTTCGGATCATACTGTCTCCTCACCTATGCACCATGTTCAATAATAGCCTGACATCGGGCATAGTGCCCCCGAATGGCACACAGCAACAGTTATCCCACTCCACAAAGGTGACGCCACAGTGGACCACGGGACCTATTTCCCTATAGGCCTGACTAGCCTGGTCTGCAAGGCTATGGTGCACATCATGGATCAATGTCAGAGACATTGGGTACCTCCCAACCTTTGACCCCTCCCTGTTTGGCATTGTTAAGGCCGGACCATGCCTCCTAAACCTGGTGGGCTTCTTAGAGACAGTTACCAAGGCATTAGATGAGGGTAAGGAGGTCCACACAGCCTACCTAGATCTCTCATAGGCTTTCAACACCATTCCTCCTTCTGGTATTATCAACATACCCATCTGCCTGAACATTAACCCCTACATCATGTGATGGTTTGCAAAGTGGCTCACGGACAGAACACACACAGTAGGAGTTGCATACCCTAGGTCCGACTGTATACCAGTTACAACTGCTATCCCCCAGGGCTCAGTCCTATGACCCCTCATGTTCAGTATATACTTCTCTGATGTACAGACAAGCACAGGAGGGCTTTGGCTGAAAAGGTTTGCAGACAACTGCAAACTAGAGGTCATCATTGTTTCCCCAGCTGTTACAGACACCTTCTGGAAGGGTAGCACTGAGACAGATACCTGGTGTTAATATCATGGAGTCAAGCTAAATGCCTAAAAGTGCATAGTCATCCCCTTTGGATATAACTAATTAACTGCGGACTACCACATAGGTGCTAGTCCCCTAAATACAAAAAAGGTATTATGGGATCCAGAAACACCAGTAGATAGCAATCTTTCCTTCGATACCCATAATGACATGGTGGTTAGAATATCCTTCTACATATTCCCCCAATCTCTAATGGGTTCGCATCCAGATCAGAGGGGCCATTGTGATTCTACATGTGTCATATCAGACCCATTAAAGGATACAACACCCTAACTGCAACAGCTTGGAAGACCACACCAGTACCACACCAAGAGGATTACTGACCTCAAACAGATGACCTATGCAGCCCAACCTATGAAACTCCAGCTGCACTCAGTTGCATACCGCATACTCACAGGTGATCTCTGCTTGACATACAAGGCCAATATCCAACCCTGTATTGCTGGATATGCTCCACCTAAACAGAAGCCCCTGAGAGCCACATGCTCTAGGGATATACACCTTACCACAACGATGAGTAGGACATGCTAAATGGATAGATTCCTGACCCGGACACTCCCTATGCTTTGGAATGTGATTACAATGTAAATCAGGCAGGGCCCCTCACAAGCACTCTTCAAGGGAAATGTTGCTATGTGGATGGGAGACAGACATGTACCCGGGGATCACTGCAGTGGCTCTGCTGGACAGAGGCACAGGGAACTATTGGCCCTGCCATTCAGAGACACAGGGAACCAACCTATGGGGGTGGCAAAAGACAACACACACTAGCTAGGCTTACAGATACCCTTGGTGAGACAGCCTGGGACCTACCTTTGCACATATTACATGTCTTATGTGCATGGATAGTTAAATAGGTCTTCCATTTTACTTTGCTATCATGCTGATAAACTGTCGGCTCACTAAAAGACATATGTATCCTGTTATTGTGTATTGTAAATGCCAATTGACATAACTAATGTTTTCCTACCATTATAGTAATGCTATGTAGCTTGTAATACATATCTGCCTACAATACTGTACATTACACAGTTATTGGCACAATATCCCACAATGCATAACATACTTGCACAGTGGCCCAACCTTTCACATGTTATTCTCTGTATTACACCCATACATATGGCTACAGTTACAATATATCAACATATACTATCCCCTGTTATAGCACATACTTGTTGGACCAACCCTGCCACTGACGTTGGCTGGTGAGAAGTATTTCTATTCAAAGCCCTTATATAGCATCCCTTGTGGTGTATGTGGTGTTTGCTTTGTGACCTACAGCAGTACACACAAATACTACAAGCATGACTATGCTCAACAATACATCACTACAAGATAACTGTTTCCACTATATGGATTGCATGCACATTAAATACTACAGAATAGTACTACATACACAGACATACTGACTGTTCTACATACCTTATTAGTAACCCGACGTATCGTTAACAGTTGATTCAATGTTATTTGTAATATTCCGCTGGTATATACGGATGGTTTGAATGTGTGATGACACATCCTTTTCTAGTTACATATCGGTAACATGTGGTATCCTGTCCACCAATTGCTGTTCTAAAGTAGTTAATTGGATGCACATCAGCTGTGCAGCTACTCCATTAGCCGATACCATGGCAACAGTGGTGTATAAGTGAGGACTCCTTTTAGGGGTTGTCCGTTTACCTTACTTTCGAGGGAGACAGCGTAGATGTGTTATTGCGATGTATTTCAACAGTTATATGGAGACACACAATATTAGCTTCATGACTCCCGTGGACTGTATGTAATGGCTAGATGATTTAGTTCTACATGTGAGTACAGCTGTTATATTTCGGAACAGTGCTACTTATGCAGGGTTTGTTTGTACCTGATACTTCTGCAGATGTTTAAGTCTGGCAAGGATGTTTGGCCAGCTCAAGGCCATATGGCTATGCATGAACTGTTATGTGGTGTGCAGTGTGCCCACCAGACATCCTTGATTTGGTGTACAAGTGTAGCATACTGTGCTGTTACTCACTAATTGCTAACACATCCCGGTGTATGCACAACCCTCTGATATGGGATTAGTGCAAACAAACATCAGCAGCTGTTCCATTGTATAACAGCCGCTATTTCACTTAGGGCCATGTTAGTGTGTCTATGACAAGGTATGTTAAGGCTTCTGCAGATGTTGTACAGTGTGTAAATGATTTATGATGTTATTACAGTTTGTATTGTAATATGTTTGGGTGTGGGGTGATGGGTGTGCATAGCAAATGCAGGTGTGTAGGAACTGCTTTTATACATAATTGCTATTTGCGTGAGGGTTCTTTCCCTATTTGAACACCTATCCTTTTGTGAACTACTACAATGGTATTTGCAGCTGATTCATTAAGGCACTGTTATGTGGTTCCTGTATAGCATGCAGGTGATGTTAGTCCTTGAATCCCTTCGGTAATACATCTGAATGTAATAACGTGTTGCTACATGATAGCTGTGTATTTCTGTCATAGGTATTTGCAGTCATCGTAGTTGTGTTGGTGACTGACCCTCTTTGGCTAGGGTTGCCACCTTTTCATATGTCCATAGTGGGTCCTTTTCGGGACACACATCTGATTTTACAGGCCGACACAAACCCATGGTCAGTACAAGGGATAGAACTTTCCTTTCTTGCCTAATTATAAGCTTATTCCTGTAGCAGTTTAGTAGCTTATCCTGTTTCATGTACCATGTAGGCACTTTAGATACAGAAATAACTATTGTATGCAACTATTACAGTACATATGGGACATAATTATGTCCTACAATCTCAGGACATTTGCCACATTTAATATATTTGGTCAGGACACAACCGCCCAAAGAGGGAGTGTCCCTCGCAAAGTGGAACAGGTGGTAACACTATCATTGGCTAATGTCCATAGTACATATTTTTAATGGTGTATAGGCATATACTCTCCATATCCTTTGTTCATAAAGGTTGGTAGTGGCAGAATGTGTGATTGCTATGGTCTATGTTATACACATATGTGAACACTTCAACCGCTGTATACAGGAGACCTACCGAATTCTGAAACCACAGTGTTCCGATGCACACAGTCCCGGGAACAGACTCCCATACCCCACATTACTGACTTCGACAGTAACTCGCGAAGGCAACACGAACATGGAACACACACATGCACACACAGAGACACTGCTACCCAACACATCCAAACAAACCATCCTACACTACGTATGAGCAGGTGGCCAAGCCCTCCGACACACCCCATGTAGGTGTCTGTGCCCCACACACCACCCACTACTTTAATATTCTACATCCTAGGTCGTGCAAACAGATGCATAAAGCTAACCCAGAACCACACATTACAGTCCCCCAAGAACACACACCACACACAGAACACACACTTACACACATTACAGCCCTAAGAAACACACAAACACACAGTAACCTACCCAAACCACAACACCAAAAGCACTGACTAACTGTCCATTAACATCGTGAGATTAAACCTTGCGTATCTGGTGTTTTGGTACTGTGTTCTTTCAGACCTTAAGCCTCGAGATTACGTGCATCAGTATGTAAAGCAGTTGGTATGTGGTAGGTATCCCATTTATATGTACCTCCATGGTTATATAGATGTTGTTAACCTATCTATATATCTACATATATATACGAATATCCCCATATATCGACATATCTCTCTCGCTCTCTCTCTATATATATATATATATATATATATATATATATATATATATATATATATATATATATACATATATATATATATATATATATATATATATATATATATATATATATATAAAATACACCTTTCATTGTGTACATGCCGGTTTGTCCTATTTCAACACATTCCTACCTTTTGTGTTTTATCCTGTCAGTATACACAACTGCCATTGGTACATCTCAGGTAGCTAAGTGGTATGTTATTGTGATGAATGTGTACATGGTTGCATGTTATAATCCTGGCAGTGATATCTTACCTCTCAGAGCAGGCACTGGTAGTGCAAGGGTGATGAATGCACATTTCAGCGGTTGTGTGCTCCATGTGTTTATAATTCTGTGGAGAACTACCTATATATGCAAGCTGTGTTTAAGTTATACTATGTAAGATGTACACATCTGTGAAGATTCCTGTCAGGGATACTCCCCATTATTTGGAAACACATCCCTGATTACATTATACAAAACCCCTCACTAACACTCCGGGGAATCCTTGCAGAGTGGGTGGTGAACAGTAGCTACACTCCAGGGATCCTGCAAGTGGCTCTGCTACACAGGGGGACAGTTAGTTTATCGATGGGGTGGTGACAACAGACACGTTTTGCCTATGCTTATCAGTGGCCTTGGCGGTTGGCCACGTACCTAACTATGTATCTATGAACCTGTGCATACAGTATGGACACATGCTGATAGCTTAATTTACTGTTCAGGTATTGACTTACCTTGTGCCAATGATGGTTGTGTGTACAATAGTTGAGGGCTACCTATGTAGGATGCACACAGTAGACCACCTATACATGACAATTTACAGGTGGTCGTGTGTGTGTGCCATCCATGTTTGCTGTGTGTGCAGGTGGAGAAGGGTGTCAGTCCATGAGTGTCTACACTGTCAGTGTGTGTGCTATACATTCCCTCTTTGCCAAGGCATGGGCATACTGGGCATGCCTCTGTCTGCCTACTGGGGCTAGCACAGGGTGTTCATGGTCTGAGCACCCCTGTGCCTGTGGGTCCCTTGGCAATAGTGGTGGGCTGTGAGGGCCTTCACCATTCTGTCCCTGCTCCAGCTGTTTCCGCAGGATCATATTGTTTAGCATGGCACATACTATGAAGATGTGGGCACACGTTCCTGGAGAGTACTGCAGGGCTCCACCAGATATGTCCAAGCAACAGAACCATGATTTCAGCACCCCAAACACGTGCTCTATGATGATTCTGGTTTCTGTGTGTGCCTCATTATGGCGTTCTTGTGTGGCTGTGTGTGCATTTCTGATGGGTGTCATCATCCACTGTGCCAGTACACAGCCAGCATCCCCCACCAGGTGGCCATATGGGATGTCCCCCCTGGCAAATACCTGATACAGCTGTGAGGCATGCCAGATGTGGGAGTCGTGATAGCTTCCAGGACTGCAGGCACACACATCCATGATAATGCCCTGGGCATTGCACACAACCTGGCAGTTGATGGAGGGGAATCCCTTGCGGTTTATGTAGTGCCTACCCTGCTCACTGGGTGGTGACTTGATGTGTATGTGTGTGCAGTCTATTGCACCCAGTACCTCCAGGTAGTCCGCCACACAGTGGAAGAGATGCATATTGCTGGCCAACTCCTCCTGCATTCGGGGGAAGTGTATGTGCTCATTGGCGTGTGGTAACATGGCATCCAGGAACTGGTGGAGTACCCTGGATGCTGATGCCTGTGAGATCCCCATGATATCCCCAGTTGGCCTTTGAAAAGTACCCGTGGCTAGTATTCTCAAGCTTACACATACCTTTGTGTCCACTGCGATGGGTTCCCCTCTGTTACTAGTGGCTCTGAGGTGTGGCTGGCATAGATCGACAAGTTGCTGTATGATGTCCCTGTCCACCCTGTAATGCTCTACTATCTTCAGATCATGTAGCCCCTGGTAGGTTACCCTGAGTCTGAACACTCATCTCCTCCTCCAGTGCATGAGATGGTTGTCAGCATCATCCTCTATACCACCATCAGCCTCCAACACATGCTGGTGAATCAAAGCTATGGCAGCCCCTAACATATACATATTAAAAGTTCCCCATCTGTATACACCAATGATGCAGAGTGTCTGGGAATACACAAATGTGTGTGTGGGGCTTTCACACCTTATACTATTGTGCAATGGATGATGCTGGTGTAATTGGGTGTGTTTGTGCTATTCCAGCTGCAGGGTATCTTAATTACTGGTTTTACAGCAGGTACTGCTGTTGTGGGGCCTTTGGTGTTGAGTTACACTTGTCTGCCATGATTCAACTATTGCTCTTTACTTCTATTTTCAACCCGATTCACCTCCCATTGTCAGGCATGCATCCAGCTACCGCCTTTCTTGTTTTGTACTTCCACAACCCAGGATTGTGTTGGGAAATGTGTTTGTAGCTGATCTACAGCATGTTTGCTTTGTTCTGCTGTGACAGTTGTCTTTTCTTTGCTGTACGGCACCTCCCCTTTCCTGTTCTGCAGGTAGCTGCTAGCAACCTTGTTAGCTGTTGTCTATGGCCCACTGTGAGTTTCTAGGTGTTAATTACTCATTTGTACTCCAATTACCATGCTGCAGTATTTCCTTATTGTCTTCCCATAGCCTTCCTATTTCAACTAAGCTGCGTGCAGTGTGTGCCCGGTTTCCGGCTTTTGAGCGAGTTTTCTTCCACGTTCACATGCACTTTCGGTCAACTTGTGTGCTCTCAGCTATGCATAGCTATGGCTAGGTACACACTCCTATCCTGTGGCTTTGCTTAGCAACAGGCAACCCGAATTACCGATGCTCCAATGTGCTTACAGCTACGGCAGCGCACACCTCTCATGATGTCATGTTCACCTCCAGGCCACTCCTCGGTGTTGTACCACTGTGCCATGTGGTACATCCTTATGCCAGCGGAACATTTGCGATTCAGTATTACTTGATTCATTTGCATGGCATTGACTACTAATTCCTAGTTACTGCATGGAACACTGTCACAGACCCTTAGCAACCCTTGCACCTTGGTTGTGGTGTAGCATGCGTACCATTGACTATTATGGCGAAATCATGATTTGTGTTACATTGCAGTTTTATGACATCTAAATATATTTTCCTTGTGTTCCCATTTGCGCACCCATGCACTGCAGTTGTACTTTGTGTTAGTGTGGCCATGACATTAAATGTTATTTTTTATGTGTTGTGCGTGTTTTTTTATGCCATTGGCTGTATATTTAGCCATTGGCATATGTTAACATTGTAATACGTAAGTTTGGTCTGCTTTCATGGCTCCGATGTTCTGTTTGAAAAAATGTAAACCGTTTTTTTTGGTTTACATTTCTGCATGCTTACGCCTCACCTGCACCACTTCATGAATCGCTATGTACCTGCATTTGCATGCTGCAGTACTGCGCATGGGGTGATTAGCATACAGGCACCGGGAGCTGCACAGTTCTGATGTACGCTGGTAGTACACGTGGAATTGGCTCGTACCTGAATCGCTCGGCAGCCATATTTGGCATTAACACCTACGCTACGCCTGTACCTGGTGCAAGCTTCATGAATCCCGGGGAATAAATAAACTAGCAAAAATAAATAATAGCTACAGACATCTTGTGTATGCAGATTAGTTATGCAGCACATATTAATCCAAAATAACAAATGTTCTACAACTGCATTAGATAGTCACTGGGATTCAAAAATATCTAACCATTAGTGTAAATTTCCTACCACAGGTAGGGGGGTTTACATGGCAGTGAGAAAATGTGATCCAGGTATAGCTTTGGAGAAAAATGACATTATCAGCTAATTTGATTACATCTGAATTACCCTTCTTTAACTCTAGTGTTGTCAGACCTGATGATGGTAGCATTTTTTACTGTTGACCCGTGCATAACATTCACAAAGGCATCCCCCTACATTCACACACACACACACACACACACACACACACACACACACACACACACACACACACACACACACACTCATCCAGTTTTGTTTATGCCCCTACAGACATGCACACACACATCCATACACATACACATAATACTTACACAAACTAACAACCCCTCCACTTTCCCATCTTATTGAACTTACCTACACTGACACTACTTCATAGATATGAAGGGGTGATCAACATCTTTTGATGGAATCTACTTCAAAATCCTGACACCTATATAACTGATGTTCATTTACATTAGACGGAAATAGTAAAAGAAGACATACCCGAATGGCAAAATTTTCCCAGGGTAAGTAAACACTTGTCCAAATGTAAATGAAACACACACCAAGGTAAGTAAAACCTACCTAGGTGGGGGGGGGCTATGCCCCCCAACTGTATAAACCAACTCTGGGATCACACTACAGTGGAAGAAAGGGCATGTTGGGCAAGTGTTTACTTACCTTGGAAAAATTTCACCGTTGAGGTATTTCATCTTTCACTATTTTTGAATGTTAGTTATATGCATGTCAGGATTTTAAAGTAGACCCCTTTTGATGGCATTTACTTTTACTTTCAAAAGTGACATTTTGTACTGCTGAGTGATTCTCTGAATCATGTGGCAGCATAGATCAGGAGCTTCTGTCATTTCCAGGGGAGAGAACAAGGCTAATTAGCATTAGCTACTCCCCCAGATTGCTGTATTAGCATGTGGCTCAGTCTGGTGTACAGCCATTCATGATAAGAGTCCTGCTTGTGAGAAACCTCAACAATATGGCTATCTATGAATTAGAAAGGGTTATAAACTTTGGGAAACAGCTCCTTTTAAAACCTCCCACTGGCAGTAATGCTTTCTGAATCCCTGTCAGTGTCTCAGTAACATTTATTTGCATTATAAACAGGTAAGGACATTTCAGTTTTTCTAGTTATGACAATGGCTACCTGGCTGGCTGGCTGGAGAGTATTGCAGGTTTAAATGAATATGTACAAAGTTAATCAATACACTGTTTTTACAAATGCAGAAGTGCAGAGCAGGTTAAAAAGTTAATCATCTAAGATTCATAGATTCATATTCATAGATACTTCAAGGCAATTTAGTCTTAGGACCATATATACCTTGTCAATATCCACCTTCAAGTTGTACTCCCTTTCTCAAGGTGGGCTGGGACAGTCAGTGCTGGTGAAAATTTGTAGGGACCCATGCAGTGATCCAAGTTCCATTTGAAGGTTGCTAATGAATTGAACTGTTTAACTTGCAGTGGAAATCTACTCCACAGATTGGGGTAGTGCCGTGTGATAAGCCTGTCTCCCCACCTTGTTCTGTTTATCTGTTGGCGAAGATTTAGGTACCTTTTTCCACTGTTAGTAGAAGTGTTAGACTTGTAGAAATATGGGAGATCAAGCACAAATGGGTTTCCATTGCTGCAGTAGGATAGACATAGTCCTTACCTCAAAAATCTGTAAGATACTGAATAAAGAGACAGTGCCTCCAGCTCCTTCTGATAGGTCAGGAACTTTAGGTCTATGATCATCTTGGTTAGGAACCTCTGTGGCTTATGTAAAAGGGGCTTTATACTCAATACTTGGCCTAATCAATGAGGAATATAAGGGAATGAGCATCTCCTTAGATCTAAATGATATTCCCTTGGTGATTGGTTGCCCTAAGTACAAGGATTTCCTGACTACTGTTCTCATATGTTAATCAAAAGGTAGGGAATTTATCTACAAAAGTTCAAAATTCCCTACCCTCATTTTTATTTTGTACTGGTGCATAACCAATACAGTATGCTGAGGGGAGGGTTGTGCACCAAATGCAACCATACTGCATTTTTTAGTATTTTAACTTTACACTTTCTACAGTATGCAGGTCTGTAGACATTTAAGAAAAATATGCCAGATGCTTGAGCTATCAAAAGTTTGAGCAGTAAAGCATCAAAAAATACACTGACCCCGGGATTCATGAAGCTTGCGCCAGGCGCAGGCGTAGCATAGGCAGAATAACGCCAAATATGGCCGTCGAGCGATTCAGGTACGATCCAATACCACATGCACTACCGGCGTACGCCAGAACTGCGCAGCCCTTGGCATAGGTATGCTAATCACCCCATGCGCAGTATCACACCATGCAAATGAAGGCAGATAGTGATTCACGAAGTGGTGCAGGTGTAGCGTAAGCCCACGAAAATGTAAACCAAAAAACACGGTTTACATTTTCCCAAACAGAACATCAGAGCTATGGAAGCAGACCAGACTCATGTATTACAAAGTTAACATATGCCAATGGCTAAATACACAGCCAATGGCATATGAAAAGATGCACACCTAAAAAACAACATTTAATGTCATGTCCACAGTAACGCACAGTACAACCGCCGGGCATGTGTGCGCAAACTGGAACATAAAGAAAATATATAAAATATATAAAAATGTCATAAAATCACAATGTAATACAAACCAGGTTTACACCATAATACACAATGGTAGGCATGGAACACCACAACCAAGGTGCAAGGATTGCTAAGGGCCTGCGACAGTGTTCGGCGCAGTAACTATGAATTAGTAGTCAATGCCATGCAAATGAGGCAGATAATGCTGAATCGCAAATGTCCCATGGTTGTACCATACGGTGCAGTGCTATAACACCGTGGAGTGGCTCAAAGGAGATACATGACATCAGCAGAGGGGTGTGCCACCGTAGCAGTAAGCACATTGGAGCAATGCAAATCTGGCCTGGCCATTGCTAAGCAAAGCTGCAGGACAGGGGTGGGAAGGAAGGTATAGAATCATTTAGCTGAGAGCACACATGGTGCCCAAAAGCGCATGTGTACGGGGATGAAAACGTGCCCGAAACCCAGTAAGCGGATGCACGCACCGTGAACAATAGCACAAACAGGAAGGTCAGGGGAAGAAAAGAAGGAAATGCCGAAGTAGGGTAATTGGAGTACTAATGAGCAATCAACACCAATCAACTCACGGTGGCCAATCGACGGCAGCTGACAAGTCTGCTCACAGAAACCTGCAAAACAGGATAGGGGAGGCATTGGAATGCAAAGAAAGGAGGGGAGGCATTGGATTGCAAAGATAGGAGATCTGTCATAGCAGAGCAAAGCAAACAGACAGTAGACTGGCAATAGCACACATTACGCAAGATACGCCAGGTCTAGGAAAGTACAAATGAAAGCAGGCTGCTGGATGCATGCCAGAAAATGGTAGGTGGAACGTGCAGAAATGTAAAGGGAAGGTCAAGAGGTAATCCACAGCAGCCATATGTAATTCAACACCAAAGGCACCACAATAGTAGTTCTGGTAGTAAAACACATAAGATACCCTGTAGCTATGATCGTACATACACACCCTATGACATCATCGGTGTTCACAGCACAATAGTATAAAGTGTGAAAGCACCCTACACACACCTGTGTATTCCCAAACACTGCACCATAGGTGTAAACACACGGGGAACTTTTAAAATGTACATGTTGGGAGCTGCCATAGCTGTGATTCATCAGCATGTGTTAGAGACTGACAGTGTTGTGGAGGATGATGCCGACAACCACTGCAGGCTCCGGAGGAGGAGAAGAGTGTTCAGACCAAGGGTAACCTACCAGGGGCTACATGATCTGGAGATAGTAGAGCGTTACAGGGTGGACAGGGACATCTTACAGCAAATAGTGGAGCTGTGCCGGCCATGCCTGAGAACCAGAAACAACAGAGGGGAATCCATCCCAGTGGACACGAAGGTATGTGTAAGCTTGCGAATACTAGCCACAGGTACCTTTCAAAGGCCAACTGGAGATATAATGGGGATCTCACAGGCATCAGCATCCAGGGTACTACACCAGTTCCTGGATGCCATGTTACCACATGCCAATGAGCATATATACTTCCCCCAAACTCAGGAGGAGTTGGCCAGCAATATGCGTCACTTCCACAGTCTGGCACACTACCCAGAGGTACTGGGTGTGATAGACTGCATGCACATACAAATCAAGTCACCATCCGGTGAGCATGGTAGGCACTACATAAACAGCAAGGGATTCCACTCCATCAACTGCCAGGTCATGTGCAATGCCCAGGGCATTGTCATGGATGTGTGTGCTGGCAGCCCTGGAAGCTACCATGACTCCCATATCTGGCATGCCTCACAGCTGTATCAGGTATTTGTCAGGGGGGACATCCCACATGGCCACCTTATGGGGGATGCTGACTATGCACTGGAGCCGTGGATGATGACTCCCATCAGAAATGCACACACACCCATGCAAGAACATCATAATGAGGCACACGCACAAACCAGAATAATCATAGAGCGTGTGTTCAGGATGCTGAAATCACGGTTCCGGTGCTTGGACACATCTGGTGGAGCCTTGCAGTACTCTCCAGGCACATGTGCCCACATCATCATAGTATGTGCCATGCTACATAATATGATCCTGCGGAAACATCTGCATCAGGGACAAAATGGTGAAGGCCCTCATAGCCCACTGCAATTGCCAAGGCCATCACAGGCACAGAGGGATTCAGACCATGAACACACTGTGCCAGCCCCAGTAGGCAGACAGAGGCATGCCCAATATGCCTATGCCTTGGCAAAGAGGGAACGTATAGCACATACTCTGACAGTGTAGGCCCCTACAGACTGACACACCACTCCACCTGCACACACAGTAAAATGGATGGCACACAAACACGACCACCTGTAAATTGTAATGTATAGGTGGCCTACTGTGTGAATCCTACATAGGCAGCCCTCAAACATTGTACACACAACAGCTATTGGAACACGGAATGTCAACACCTGAACAGTACATGCACCTATCAGCATATGGTGGTGCTGTGTGTATAGGTTCCCAGGTACATCGGTAGGTACACGGCCGATTGTCAGAGGCCATACACCAAATGGGGCAAACAGTGTCTGCTGTTGCCACAACATCAAGTAACCAACTGTCGCTTAGTGGAGCAGAGGCAATTGTGGGAGCACATGTGTGTAAGCACTGTTCTTCACACACTCAGCACGGAGTCCCTGCTGCTTTAATGAGGGGCTCCACATAATATAATCATGGATGTTGTGTCAAGGCATGGGGTGTACCCATGACAGATATTCGTCACCTCAGCATGCTCCACCTACGGTCGTTTGAAGGTGTAGCACAGTATTGTGTGTGGCTCACTGTGATATACATACCCAATGCCGGAGCACATCCAGTAAACATCACATGGACATACCATTAACTGGACTCATCAATATGTAAAGTAACTGAGTTACCCATCTGAGTGCAGTATGGAGTAACAGCCGTAATATACTCCACGTACAAAACGACATAACACCTGTACAAATCCCAGATGGCCATGTGTTAAACGCAGTGACCGTCATGCATGTTCCCAGTCCCACATCCTGCAAGGGATGTAACGTAATCCCGAAGGCACGAGTAATGCATGTCGGATGCAGGTCATCAGATCATATGTGTAGCACACGTTAGCGGGAATATGCATTGCCCACTGCTGGTAAGCGACGTTTAAATATGACTATATGGATATGCGCGAAACAGGCATAAGCTTCCCTGAATATCGCGCAGATCACGGTCAATGATGTCCAGAACAGGTGAAACCAGCATTATTCACCCCTGTACTAATAGCGCCTGCTCTGAAGGGTAAAACGACCACTGCCAGGAGTAGAACACGCAATCATGTATAGAATCACCTAACACTATTGCTAGCCAAGATGTAACTATGGTAGGGTTGCCACCTCTTCAAATGACCAATGTGGGACATACGTCAGATGTCTGCAGGCCGACACATACACCGGGCCAGTACAAAATTCAGAACTTCACTGTGTTGCCTAGATAAAAGCTCATTCTTGTAATGTTTACTTACTTATTCTGTTTCTAGAACATATAGGTGGTTCAGATACAGAATAACTGTTTTATGCAACTATTACATAAACTATAGGAAATAAGTATGTTCTAAAATCCCAGGACATTTGCCATGTTTACAAATATTTTGCAGGACACAACTGCCCAAAGAGGGACTGTCCCTTGCAGAGTGGGACAGCTGGTAACCCTAACCTATGGCAGGTGTGTAATGTGACAGGTACAGACACAAACGTGCGGAGTCCAGGAAACAGTATACACCAACAAGTACACAATGAAAGGTGTAGCTTGCCTGTCACTTTCCCCGTCATATATATATATATATATATATATATATATATATATATATATATATATATATATACATATATATAATACAGATAGAAAGGGCGATAGAGTGATATATGTTGATATATATGGATTCAGCGATATCTGCAAATATATATAGATAGGTCAACGACATTCATAACACCTTGGAGGTACAAATAAATAGGATACCGCCAACTATGGAATGTGTAACATACCGACATGCGTAACCACGAGGCTGAAAGACTGAAAGAACACAGTACCAGAACAGTACAACCGCGAGTAATAGTATGATGATATGAAGGGACATTTAGTTACCGCTGCCGGTGTTGCGGTCCACATAGGTACTGTGTTCAACTGTGTTTGTGAGTGCCGTAGTCTGTGTATGTGTGTGTTGAGGGTGCCGTGTGCATGTGTGTGTGTGTGTGTGTGTGTGTGTCCGCATCATGTGTCTGTTAGTGCCAACTCAGAGGTAGATCATTATGGTAGGTGTGGGTATAGCTAGCCGTAGGCATACGGTTACCACCTGTCCCACATTAGGTGGGACAGCCCCTCCCTGGGCAGGTGTGTCCTGACATAAAACATTACAAAGGGCAAATGTCCGGGATTGTAGGACATTAATATGTCCCATATATAATGTAATAGTTGCATTAAATAGTTATGCCTGTATGTAAGAAACATAAATGTTACATGCAATATGATAAGTAGCCAAAGTCCCACAATAGGTATGTATTGAGGATAAAAGTATGTGCTAACCTGTGTACTGACCATGGCTATGTGTTGGCCTGTAAACACCGCTGTGTGTCCCGCAAGTGTCCAACAATGGCCATATGAAAAGGTGGCAACCCATGGCAAAGAGGTTCTGTTACCAACACAACCGCAATGACTGCAAATATCTGGGACAGAAATACACGGGATAGCTGTCAGTTAGACATATCCCTTTACATATCGCTGCAATTCCGGAGGTATGGAAGTATCAACCTCACCTGCATACTATATAGAAACCAATTAACAATGGCCCAATGTACAATCCCATAACATAAGTCTACTAACTGATAGCTCTTTAATTAGGGACAGAGCCCACACACATATATATGGAATATGTAGAAATGCAAGCCCCACAAACCTGTATATGCTACATACACCCACCGACATCCCCCACACTAGAAACTATAGCAATACAGACTGCAATAACAGCACAAACATCCAGTTAGTCAATTACATCTGCAGAACCATCAACATACCTTGTGAGAGATACAATTAAAGGCACCATGCAAAATTGCAGCCGTTATATAATGGAACAAACGGCGATGTTACAGGTTTTGTTTGCAATAGTCCGTTATCAGATGTTGGGATGACAGGAACACCCACATGTTGAACCACATACTCTAGCTGTCACACACAATCCATGGGGGACATGAATCCAAAGTATAATTGTCTCTATGCATAGCAGTTGCAATTACACATAACAAAACACAATACAGGCTGTCTCCCAGAAGGTAGGGCAAATGGGCAATGCCCAAGTGGAGAATTCAATTATACCCCACTGTTGCCACGTAATTGGTGAATGGAGTAGCTGCACAGCTGATATGCAAGTAATTAGTCACTCAGGAACACCAATTGGTGGGAGGAAACCACATGTTACAGGTATCGACGTATATAAGGATGACTTGCCAGACATTCAAACCGTATGCTCATACAAAATACCTGTTTAAGCAGTGTGAGAGAGATAGAGACGAAAGTCCGTAATGATAACAAGGTATGTAGAACACTCGGTATGTAAGTTTATGTATAGCATGTTTTTTATTAATTATTTACTGTATGTATAGCCTGGTTTGCATTAATTAAAAGTGTCCGCAATGCATAAAGTGGGAAAAGGTATTTATGTAGTGATGTCTTGCTGAGCATACTAACACATGTAGAAACTGTGCGTCCAGCAGTGGGCCACAAGGTACACATCACAGACACCACAAGGGATGCTACATGAGGGCTTTAAACAGAACAATTCCATACAACCCGCCGTCAGTGGTAGGGTATGTCCAACAAGTACGTGCCATAGCAGGGGATAGTATATGTTGATATACTGTCACAGTAGGCATGTGTATGGGCATATAACGACAATGACATGTCTAAGGTGGTCCCACTGTGCAAGTATGCTTTGCATTATGGGATACTATGTGAAATATGTGTAATGTATAGTATTGTAGGTAGATATGTCAGATATTCTACACAGCATAACAGGCATATCATGCATACCAAAGGTATCATCTATTGGCATGTACAATAACAGGATACATATGGCTTGTAGGCATGGGACATTGCAATAGCATGATAGCTAATCTAAATGGAAGGGCTACCAAGTAACCATGCACAAAGGACATGTAATAGCTTCACAGGTTCATAGTGGGGTACTATGCAGTCTGGCAAGTCTATGTGTAAGCACAACTACAGTGTTCACACCAGTGGCACCTCTCTAGGGTAGTGTCCTGTGAACAGCAGAGCCATGTGTTACCTGCACCTCTGCACAGTACAGCCACTGCAGTGATCCCTGGCGTACATGTGTCTCCCAACCACCAAGGGAGGTATCACATGAACAGTGCTACTGAGTGTCCCTGCGTGATGTACATAGGACTCATGTTCCAAAGCATGGTGAGTGACTGGTTTGGGAATGTAACCCTCAAGCACATCCCACTCATTGTTGCATGTGTGCACATATCCATGAGCATGTTGCTCACAGTGGCTTTTGCTTATGTGGAGTATATCCATTAATATTGTTGTGGACATGGGCCCTGTCTGTTCAGCAGAGGTCACCCCTGAGTATGTAGTATGCAAATGTGTACAGACGTGGTGTCCGTAGTTCAGCCGCATACTTTAACTGTCGGAGCTCAATAAACATCATGGCGTGTTAATGGTGTGGTATGTAAAGCTGTAGCTGTTGTGTAAGGTACACCCTAAATGGGGTGGTGTACCCTTGAATGTGTGTAGAAGTCTTGAGTTCAGAGGTACAATGGGTGCCTATGTACCAGCTACACACCCAGTACAGATAAGTGTGGCCATGTAGAAGGATATCCACGCCACAGTGGCAATACGGTAACCACAGGAGTGGGTGTGACATACGTGTGTACTACAAACATGTACAATGTGACATGTATGTAGGGACTACCACCTATGTGATAGTCAGTGGGTGAATGGTGTAATGCAAAGGTGATGTTCATGCACCTTGTGTCATGCAGCTTGAGGCCATGATATTCATATCAGGTATCTGTCACAGTGACACCCATATGGATGGAGTCAGTATCAGCTGGTGGATCAATCATGGTGCTTTGTATGCAGGGGTTTGTAAAGCTAGGCAGGAAAGTCCTCTGTCCTAGCCTGTACCTCAGGGAAGCATATACTGAACATGAGGGGCCCAATGACTGAGGACTGTGGTATGCCAAATGTAACTGAAATGCAGTAGGTACTATGGTATGCTACCCTCATTGTGTGTGTCCTGTCCATGAGCCACGTTGCATAACATCCTGAGACATAGGGTACGATGTGCAGGTGGATGTGTATGTTGTCAATACCAGAATGGAGAACGGTGCTGAAAGGCAATGAGAGGACAATGTAGGATGTGTGGACGTACCATCATCAACTACCCTGGTAACTTTATGAAAGGAGTCCACCAGGTGTAGGGGCCATGCTCTGGCCCTAACAAGTCCAACCCAGATGGCATCAACGGACCGGAGCCCAACAATGTCTCTGTGAATGATGTCCTTGATGATGTGCCCCATAGCCATGCAGAACAGTCCAGTCAGGTGTGTAGGACTATAGTCCCACTCGTGCATTGTGGTGCCACCTGTGTGGAGTGTGATAAATGTTGCTGTGTGCCATTCAGGGCCACAATGTCTGATACAAGGCTATTACTGAATATGGTGGCCTAGTGGGGAGACATGTCATTCAGAGGTTTGTGGACATCACAGCCTGGGACTTTGGAAGGTGACATGGGGCCAGTGTCCCAGGACATATAGAGTGCAGGTTAGTACTGTGTAGGTGTGACCGCAGGGACACCGCAATGTTCCTGCATGGATTGTGGCCCTGTAGTGAGTGAGAGGGTGTAATGTTAGCATTGAATCCATCCGCCAGCATGTTGCCAACATCACCTGGGTCTGTAATGTTCCTGAGTGACTGTTGTATGTGAGAGCAGATGTGGGTGTTGCCAACGACTACTGACATACCACCATAATGCCTTGTGGTACACCCCAGAATGTGTCGCAGTAATGTTTATGTAGCTAGTCTTGGAGTATGTGATGAGGGATCCCGTGGCCCTACCGAGGCTGACCAGTGAGCTACCCCACCCATGGGATTGTACACCACTGTGCAACAGCCTCCACCTGTTGTTGTACATTATGTCCATGGAACTTGACCACCAGAGTGGCGTCTGTTATCTGGTGTGTACCATCATGGCTCTGTGTGGAATAGCATGATCCATGCAGTCGTGTACATGCTAATGAAGTGCACTGGGGTATGTTTCAGCATTTGTATGTGCATTGTCCATCTGCACGGGTGTCATGACGTTAACAACCGCTGTCATAAGACGTCTGTAGTAGGTGTTGTAGTACTCATGTACTGTGTATGCCGTGAAGGGTGTGGTGCCGGGATGTGGCTAACAAGGTTGATTAGCATATGTTCGAATCCACCAATGAGGGATAACCCCAGGTGTGGAACACCAGTCACATGTTGGTAGTGTTCATGTCAAGGTTAATGTTGGTCTTGGAGGTGGTGTGTATGGGTTGATCCAGCCGAGTGGAGGTTATGACTCATGGATGTGTCGGTACATGAGTGGCTATCCCAGTTAAGTGTGGGGTAGTGTCAGTCACACATCAGTAGTAGCTGTCTGAGCCCTACTGTCCAGTACACCAACAAATGAGGTCTGGTAACCGTGGGGTATGTTGTTGAATCTGTAGCTTGTTACAATGTGTATAGCGGTTCTGGACACAGTTAGTTGCACGTGGAGCACCTCTGATGCATTGTGCTAAGTAACTAGCCAGGATGTGTGTACAACATAGTGGGATATGGGAACACCTCAGCTGTGGGTGTGCCAGTCCAGGTATGTGCCTGAAAGGTATGGTCTGTCTATAACCTGTCATTGCAGGTGTGCTCTGCAGAGCCTAGAGGCAGGTCCCAGTCACTGCAGAGATATTGGAGTGGTGCATTATAAGGTGTGCCTTGCCTGCGTGTGCCACAGAGGAAGATGCAAGCAATGTGTCACATGACCCCATGTCTTGCTTGCCAGTTCCCATTCTGCCGGTGACTGTTATTGGAAACTGTGCAAGACAGGCAGTATAGAAGCAGCAAGAGCCTTACATGTGATCTGTACTCCCAGGGCTGACAGGTGCAGGTCATCTGTGCCAAAGCATTGTGTTTGACCAGGTCAGTCAAAGCGGACAGATACCAGATGCCTGTGGAATGACAGCAGAAGCATAGGCAACTGTTGAAGTGACACAGTCAGTCATTGTACAGTGGTATCGGGTCCGGATGAATGCATAATGCTCCCCAGGGCTAGGCCCACACCTTCAGGGCTACAACACTGGTGAGCTATTGCATGTCCCTGCACATGTAGTCTGTGAAGTGGCATCTCAGGGCAGTCACACTAACATGGAGAATGACAGTCACATCATACCTGGTGAGGTGTGGCATGGGTGCATAGGTTATGTTGCAGAACCAGTTACCCGACAGCAAGATGTAAGCGACTATCACCTTGTGTAGCCTGCTGTGTGGAGCTGCAGTGTGACCGCCTACAGACTCACCTATGACTGGTGTGTTGTGTATGTTATAACACCCTATTGGCTGTATGTGATGGGCACACATGAGTCTGTGGGCTATAAGTTGGTGATGTTGTGTTCCGTGATGGGGGCTGCCTCTGGTGCCTACACAGAGTATGGAGAGGTACTGCACAAGTTGTCCTCGTATGTGTGGCCTGTGGTGGAGATCATGTGAGACTATGTGATGAGTGGGGTGTGTTGCGAATGTTACACATCCCCACATGACTGTCAGGTGCAGTCAGGGTTGGTGACAGCATTACCCCAGCAGGGCTGCATAAGTGCATCCCTCACAGGCTGTAGTGTCGTATGTTGGGAGGTGAGCATTGAATGTGTACATGAGACAATTGCTCTATTGCCACATGTATGACATATCCATCATATAGACAGGCAATAGCACTGGTACGTGACAGTTGGACATGCCTGTATATACAACCATGTCTCACAGGATATGTGCGTTACGTGTACAACAGCTGTTGTACCATAAGCAAGCTGGAAATTTTAGGACAGCCAGTGTACCTGTGGGAAATGGTGTGGAATGGGTGCTATATTAATCAGTAGCTCATGACATGCTCACAAGTTCTGAACAAGTGCCTAGCATGACCATACAATACAGATAGGGTGTTGGATAATATCAACCCACAAGTGGTGATGACAGTCATAATGGGTGGCACCGCACTATAACCCTGCTGAGTATGGTGTGCATGTCCATGAACCATTATCACTGTAGATGTTAGCAGTACAGATGTACAAGACAGTACGGATGTTTGATTACAAATACCTTTGTATGTCACAGGAGTGTTCTACCAGTGGCCTGTTGACAGACTCACAACTACAAAGGTGCCAGAGTGACATGTGCATATCACACCAGTGCCAGCTACAGTAGAACAGGGTTAATGTGTTGTACTCCACCCTCATTGTAGCCCATACCACACAGACAAATGTTAGGCATCTGTGTATGTAAGGATGTGAATGGCCATGACCTATGAGGAATAGCTGTGTCAGTGTTGTGAACAACATACAGAATGGGCTGTGTGGGTGAGGTGTGTGACATATGTGCACATTCTGATGGATGATATCAGCATTGTCACCGCTAGGTGAACATCCCTGTACCCATTAACTACCACCTAGGCTGTGGTCAACATTATGGACACTGTGTAAGGGATGGTGCTGTGCAGTACACCTCCCTGCCTTGGTGACATCTCCAGGCCCCTTGGGTAGTCATACGAGGTACCCATGTCATGACAGGGTGCCATCCATGAGCACGGAGATCATTGGACAGGCATATACAGCACTGGGGTGACCAATATTGGATCACATATCACCTTTAAGGGGTAATGGCCATGCGTGGATGGGCGATACCAGCCTTCACAATCCTCACCTCCACTATGCAGCATGCTGTCTACCTTGCATAAAGACATTTGCTACACCATGATGATGGACATGCTACATGTCCATATCCTGATCTGTAAGACATACGTCATGGACAGCCACCATCCTAATACTAGGATCGCCACATGCTGGACAGATCCCTGTGCCATACATGTGACATACTCCTGCCAAACCATGCAACCCTGTCCATCAAAGCTGCACATGTCATCCCAGTCATACATGGTGTGATGGCCGCATGGTAGATGTAGTATCAACTGTCCGGATCAGTAATGTGGCACTGATGCACCTCGCGGTGGCATACTGGCTGTCTGTTACAGCTAGGAAACCTTGCCCGTACATGCTATGGTTGATAACCATCCCTGCGAATGACGTCCGACTAGCCATTGTCCCATGTCTATCACATGTGCAACACAGGCGATCCGTGGCAGGATGTTGAACAGCTGTACAGTGCTGTGTAGATGTATATGGCAAAACACATACATGTACAGGTGTCCATGCGTATGTGTGCATTGTCACTGCTCAAGTCCATTAAGGCTGTGTCTGTGTTGATATGTGACATATACACAGCATCAAGGTCAACAGCATTACCGTGGACACATCCAGGCATGTGCAGATAGGTAAGAACACCAGTGCAGGCAAATAGACATGCCCACATCAAGACAGCATTCACATGGAGTATGAACACTGTAATGAGGTGACACACATATATGGTGATGATATCCAATGCATAACGGGTGTTACATGTGTGTGACACAAACACGTCAGTCGTGTCAGTGTCATGATGATTTGCAAAGATTACTGTGCAGATGTACTAGATGTCATAGAAATGTATGTGCAGCAGTATCTCTGTACATCTCTGAAACTGTGACCTGTCACCATCATTATGTCTTACAGATAATGCCTCGTACACGCCTTCCAGCGTACAGCCGCCAGGAGGATGATGTCCTCATCCCGTACCTCCATGAGAACTATGAGGTGTTGTTCAGCCATGTGCCACAGCATGCCCAGCAGCGGGATGACCTGTGGCAGGATCTACGCAGGAGGGTGAACGATGTGGGTGGCCATAACCGCACCTACCAGCAGGTGCGCAGACACTGCATGGACTTGATATGACATGCAAAACAGCGTGCCACTGCAATCGCCAGGGAACAAGGTGGAACAGGTGGTGGGCCACCAACCCAGCCCCCACTCACACACACCGAGGAGCTACTGGCCAGTCTGGGGACACCCTCAGAACAGCATCCACACACACTAGCTGCCATCGTGGAGGTGGGTGTCTCCCAACCAATGAGCCTGGAGTTGCCTGGTAAGTCAGTACTGCACATATGGCTATTATATCCCATTTAGTTGCATGTGTCACTGTACATTATGTAAAGTAACAACATATGCAAGGTATGTGGACACACATGCTGCATACTACAGTATGCTACCCTGTGTATGCACACATGTGCATACTATATGCTATTATACAGGCAAATGTGTTAACATGCACAGTGCACCCTGTGGCTGTCAGACAGTCATGGATAATGTTCATACTGCTGTGTCACCCCTATACAGGTACCTCTGGCGTGCCGCACAGACATGAGTCCATTGCAGGTGAGACTGTCATCAGTATCAGGCATGTTAAAGCATAGATCTATTTGCCATGTGGCCAGTTAACAGTTGCACACTTGATGTTCATTCCAGTCACGATATACAGGTCGCATCACCCATCATTCACACAGGCCACCCATGTGCAATATATACAAATGAAATGATACACCGACTTGAAACCACAGTAGTTGTCATTGCTACATGTGTGGTCAGCTGTGCATACAATGGTGGAGGTGTTCTACAATGGAGGCATATGTAGTATGCATTGGAACAACATGTGTGGTATGCAAACAGTACCACACAGTGAGCTGTGATATGGGCAGCCCACAGGTGTCACCATTGTGTTATATGCCCCTGCATTGGGTGCACACATTGTGATGTGCCATCTGACATGTCCCAGACACGTAGTGTTCTGGCTGCAATATTGTCACACTATCCCATGACCCATACCCCACATACCAAACATACAACCCATTGTCTGCATAGCCCTGTGGATGGTGACATATCTGACATCTATGGGTGTATGTCATATGGGACAACACAGACATGTGAGATAGATGGCCATCACACACATTTGGTCAACACATGTGCACACATGGCCATGGGGGATGGCCAGAGACATGTAG
Source organism: Protopterus annectens (assembly GCF_019279795.1). Lineage (NCBI taxonomy): Eukaryota > Metazoa > Chordata > Ceratodontiformes > Protopteridae > Protopterus > Protopterus annectens. The sequence goes on along the minus strand of NC_056725.1, from coordinate 1,323,678,995 downwards.
CCACACAGTAGATGTGATGTGTATACACCCTGTTGCACATTGTCCACACATGGTCCAATTATAGCCTTAGTTGACTGATTATACAGTTGATGTGGTACACTGGACATCCTAAAAGCCTGTGTACAGCTAGTGGAGGTGTCACTGAAGTCTACCATATAAGATCTGTTGAACATCACGACTGTGTCATAGCATGACAGTAGTCACCTGTACAGCTTCCACAGACATTGACACCACATCAGGCCACAGATACTGTACATTTCCCTTGCTGCTGTAGGACATCACCATTAGCTGTGCACCTCGTGTGTGTGGTACATCAATGTCATGTGGGAAATGGTGAATTGACATGTCCACTATGTGTGGACATGGTTGCCAGGCAGCTAAGACCCTGTAGTTGTTGTGCAGGGGTGTCATCTGTAGGTCCTCCAGTGACCTGTCACTTGACACAGCATGGTTTGGTGTGTATACACCTCAGCATCGTGGGTCACAATCCACAGTTATGTCATGGGTATGCATGCAGTTATGGCTATGCAATGTGTACATATTATGCATTGTACAGCAATATAGATGCCTCATGATGCCATGCAATGGCACAGTGTCTGTACTTCACACTGTATAGCAATGTAGACGGCTCACACTACCCTTCCATGCTCATGCACATTTGCTAAACATGCATTCTATCTGTAGGGCATACAGACAACACCGCAATGTGATGCCCATTACGATGCTGTACATGTGTCAGGACACCATTGTGTCAGACATGTATGCATGTTAATGCACACGCCAGCAGATTACATGTCAAGGTCACGTCAGCCATGTGTACTGTTATCCTGTTCTGGTCCACATGGTGTATCACGGGGATGCATGCATACTACCATGATTGTGTGAACTGCATGGCTACTGATATGACACCTGCTTGCTGTAGTGTGCACCCCAGGGAGGTATGCTTACTAACACTATTAATGTCTGAGCTGCATGCCCTCTGCTGTATCACAGGCATGCTGCATGCCATCTGTCAAATCACATGCATGGTGTGTCTGTGTGTGTCTGTGTGTGTGTGTGTGTGTGTGTGTGTGTGTGTGTGTGTGTGTGTGTGTCTGTGTGTGTGTGTGTCTGTGTGTGTGTGTGTGTGTGTGTGTGTCTGTGTGTGTGTGTGTGTGTGTGTGTGTGTCTGTGTGTGTGTGTGTGTGTGTGTGTGTGTGTGTGTGTGTGTGTGTGTGTGTGTGTGTGTGTGTGTGTGTGTGTGTCTATTGTAATTTAGAGTCTTTCTTTGCATTCACAGGTGATGTAGGTGCGTTACCCTCCTGCGGTCCATCTGATGTTAGTGTCCCCACAGATACTAGCAGTGATGAACATATGCATGAGGTACAGGCAGGGTTGTCAGGGGCTGAATCTGTGCCAATGGTTGCCATCCCAGCTATGTCCCCCTCATCCCTGCACACAGTTCTGCTGCCAACACATACCGCATCACCAGTGGCCATAGAGGAAGGACAGTCAGCGTCTGTTAGCGTGGAACAGGAATGTGTGGTGGCTACAGAAGGTGTGTCTACACACCATGGTGTCAGTGTAATGACTGCAGATGTGCCACACAGGCATGTGGCCGGTGCTGCTCATAGGAGGACCTCTGGCAGACATGCACCTGCAGGACAGAGCGCAGCAGCTGGTATCACCAGACGCATGTTCCAGACTGTAATGGCGGCACAGGCATGTGCTGAATGGCAGAACAGAGAAGGGCAGAGGCTGCAGAGGGCTGCTATCCGTACCCTAAATGACAACATCCAGGCATTGGCAAATGCTCAACAGCAGATTGCTGATGTTCTGGACAGGCGATTGGGTGACATGGTCGGAATCCTTGACCGTGGCATGGCAATCCGCGAGCATGAGCTGTCTGTGCTGGAACATCTGGTAGGAGTGAGGCATAGGCCACGTGGATGTAGGCCAGCTACACCACCTAGTGCAGGTCAACGTGAGCGTGCCACCTCACATGCCCGCTCCCATAGTGCTGGTAGCAGTAGCAGTGCAGCTGGTGCTGCGCTGTCCACACCAGGACACAGCAGGCCACGTGGACGTGGCCCTGGATGTTCCCAGTGGGGACACGGTTCCAGTGGACATGTGTCATCGGACAGTAGCCAAGCTGTACCTCCGCCTGGTAGTGCCCGTGCAACCCCTGGCAGGCACAGGTCACGTGGCCGTGGCTGGACACAGTGAGCTGTACAACCTGGTCTGTACAATCTGGAGCTGTCAATAATACCCTGTAGGCCTCACAAAGGCAGAACTGTGTGCACACATACATGCACACAGCAAAGACATCTGTAGGGCACCACAACACCCACATGCATACTGAACAGACATGTCCAATCATATCACTGGCCCTTACCCACACACAAGATGTCATCCATTGGTGCAGCCTATGCCCCTGGCAAACATTATCACCCTGTGCATATGATGAAGCCTGTGCCGCATCCCTGTCATCCACACCATTGGTGCAGGGACATGCTCAAATGGTCTGATGCACAGGGTGTACAGAATAGTGAGAAGTGTATATTACATTAGTTGTGTAAGAATAGTGAGAGAAGTGTATATTACATTAGTTGTGTGTGAATAGTGAGAGACGTGTATATTACATTAGTTGTGTACTGTTGACACGCACCAGACATACCATGTAGTACAGGTTTAGCATGCATTGTTATATGTTCACAGTATGTGTCTCGGTAACAACAGTAACAGCATGTTGGTAATGATGCCCTGGTTCCCTCCTTATGGTCTACTTGCATGTGCCTACAGGTAGCACTGTTTGCAGTCTCCCATGTGTAACTGTGGAGTACTCACAGGCACATATGGCAATATCAGCATGCTATACGTAGCCTCAGCCTGACTGTTGGAAAGTCTAACATAACACAGATGTCCACACATATACTGATCCAGAAGCATGTGGGCAGTTTAATAGGCTACAGTGGCTAGAGACGTGACATCCATACCAGGTCACATCACAGGTATGTTGACATGGTGCAGGGGTTGTACACAGCGGTCTGGCCAATGATAATGTTAGAGGCCACTTGATAGCATGAGGCCTCACTGTGTAGCAGTAATACCCTGTCACATTACAGGAACATGCTCACACTCACGGGGTCAACAACACTATAACGCACACCCCATAGTGTTGAGGTGAGGACCCTTGCCTATGTGGTCATCACCGTCACAGTACTGTGAACCCACATGACGCGACACAGAGAAAGAACATGTACAGGTAGCCAGTGCGGCTGAGACCGATGGCATCAACAGGGTAGTGGACTGCATCACCATGAGGGGTTAGGGATCCTGTGTGTTCTGTATGGTAGCATACACCCTCACTCCATGCACCAGACAGCCATACATACCTACATACACACACACACACACTGTGGAGACCACAAATGTCATACACATATGGATAGCTGATGTGTGTGATACACACACCACACCTGCCTACATCATGCTTTCCACACTGCAGTATGTACAGATCTCTACAACAGTGTACAGGGGTGTGTAACAATTGGGATGTATTCCCCACCATATGTGGCATATATGGTCACACAAGCAAACACACATGGCAGTACTGTGAATGATACACCTGCTATATGATGATACGTCTGACAGACATGCAGCAGTATTGGCCGCATTATGTGTACCAACGCTACCTTCGGCAATTGTGCTGCTATATGCACATGGGAGGATGTAAGTGTTACAGGTGTCAAGTGACGTACTGTCGGTGACACCTGACCGCTGTGTAGGTTTTATGTCTCCACCGTCAAGTAACGGTAACATAGCGTACTGTTTGCACATGTAATGGTAGGATGGCGTGTGACACACCTGTGAGCCATCCCCGGCAAACATCCATCTACACAGGTGGATCACCACTTTATGTACACACATCCATCCATACCTGCTGTACATCCTACCGTACTGTCAGTATGTCACCATATACAGGTGTCAATGATGGGGCTGCATTGCAACTGCATGTTGTAGTTAGGCACAGATGAGTTACTTACATCAGCTACTGCACATGCATGGTAGCTGCATGCACACTACAGATTGTACATGTGTGTTGGTCCTACATGCCTGTCATGTAGCCATGTTTGTATGCATTGCAATTGGTGGACATGTGTGTTGACATACATAACACATGGACTGTTGTATGATATGATGGGTGTCATGGGTAACTAGTACAGAGGGAATGTGTCCTCGGTCAACATTGCTGCCTCATGTACTGTTAGCATTCAACAGCCATGGACCCACCTTCCATTTGCGTGTATGATTGCTGTAGCCACTTGTCTGCATGGAGGACAGCAAAAGCTATGCTATGTACATATGTGTTGTGTGTGTGGTCCATGCACATATCCACTGCAATTACATGTATGACATAGCCAAACATGTGTGTTCATTGGTGTACAGCGACAGTCATCTGTCACAGCTGTGTAAGACCCAGGGCCCCTGGTATGTGTAGAGCCGACCTGGTTATGTACAGTGGTATCATTGCAATGCATAACACATGATGGAACCCTGTCGGTACATGTGTAGTCTGCACAGTTGCTGTAGACCTATGTACAGTCCACTGGTCATGAGTCACACGGTGTTGTGTTAATGTATGGCTGTGTATTGCTGGTCCAATGACATGGTGATGTCGGAGGGCTACATTGTAGATTGTGGTGTGTACCTCTGTGATATGCACCTGAGACATCTGTGATAGCTCCTGAGTGTGTACTGGTCAATACATGTGAGTGGCCTTCATGTACGTGGGGACAGTAATACCATACTGTGCCCTTCCGTGTTTAGAATCCGTGTGCATGCAAGACGGCCCTTTGCAACTGCTAAGTGTGTGAGCATGCCCAGTACGCTGTTGTGTAGATGGACACACAGTACATTCCAAACTGCGCCCTTCCGTGTTTAGAATCCATGTGCATGCAAGACGGCCCTTTGCAACTGCTAAGTGTGTGAGCATGCCCAGTACGCCGTTGTGTAGATGGACACACAGTACATTCCAAACTGCGCCCTTCCATGTTTAGAATCCATGTGCATGCAAGACGGCCCTTTGCAACTGCTAAGTGTGTGAGCATGCCCAGTACGCCATTGTGTAGATGGACACACAGTACATTCCAAACAGACGTGTGATACTAAGCGTGTGGGCATGGCCATTGACATCCTGTATAGCGATGGTGGTCATCCAGGCAACAGATGTCCATTTTCAATGTCACGATGGATGCCTACATTGAACACACTGGTTGCTGTCTTGAAGGGTGTACTGTCTGTGGCGCGTCCCGTATCTATGTAGTGTTGTTGTAGTGCTCCGTAGATATTTGGTTGCCCTGATCACACCACTGCCGTGTGTTTGTCTATGTCTACCTTGGGACAGTAATATGCTTTCAGACTGCTCACTCTCTATACATTCCCTATCGGCGTCCTTGCCTTTGCGGATGATGTCACCCACCTAGAAGTATGCCTCTGGGAGTGCTGTGCTCAGTAATCTCGGTAGCGCATTCTGTAAATGCGTAATGCTGTAGTGTGATAAGGTAGTTAGGTGTATGTTCGACTCCCAGCCCTGTCAAGTGTGTGTGTGTGTGTGTGTGTGTGTGTGTGTGTGTGTGTGTGTGTTTCCAGCTGCCTGGGGACACAGTAATGCTTTTAGATGCCTCACACCACATACATTCCCTATCGGCGTCTTTGCCTTTGCGGATGATGTCACCCACCTAGAAGTATGCCTCTGGGAGTGCTGTGTTCAGTAATCTCGGTAGCGCATTCTGTAAATGCGTCATGCTGTAGTGTGTTAGGGTAGTTAGGTGTATGTTCGACTCCCAGCCCTGCCAAGTGTGTGTGTGTGTGTGTGTGTGTGTGTGTGTGTGTGTTTGTGTGCATGCTCCCATCTGCCTGGGGATGCAGTCTTGCTTTTAGATGCCGCACACCACAGCAGTTTGCTACCGACATCTTTGCCTTTGCGGATGATGACACGCACCTAGATGTCTGCCTCTGGGACTGCTGTGCTTAGTAATCTCGGTAGCGCATTCTGTAAATGCGTCATGCTGTAGTGTGTTAGGGTAGTTAGGTGTATGTTCGACTCCCAGCCCTGCCAAGTGTGTGTGTGTGTGTGTGTGTGTGTGTGTGTGTGTGTGTGTGTGTGTGTGTTTGCGTGCATGCTCCCATCCACCTAGGGACGCAGTCTTGCTTTTAGATGCCGCACACCACAGCAGTTTGCTACCGACATCTTTGCCTTTGCGGATGATGACATGCACCTAGATGTCTGCCTCTGGGACTGCTGTGCTTAGTAATCTCAGTAGCGCATTCTGTAAATGTGTCATGCTGTAGTGTGTTAGGGTAGTTAGGTGTATGTTCGACTCCCAGCCCTGCCAAGTGTGTGTGTGTGTGTGTGTGTGTGTGTGTGTGTGTGTGTGTGTGTGTGTTTGACGCATGCTCCCGTCCGCCTGGGAATGCAGTCTTGCTTTTAGACGCCGCACACCACAGCAGTTTCCTACCGACGTCTTTGCCTTTGCGGATGATGACACGCACCTAGATGTCTGCCTCTGGGACTGCTGTGCTTAGTAATCTTGGTAGCGCATTCTGTAAATGCGTCATGCTGTAGTGTGTTAGGGTAGTTAGGTGTATGTTCGACTCCCAGCCCTGCCAAGTGTGTGTGTGTGTGTGTGTGTGTGTGTGTGTGTTTGTCCCATGCTGCCTGGGGACACAGTCTTGCTTTTAGATGCCTCACACCACAGCAGTTTGCTATGTCTTTGCCTTTGCGGATGATGACACGCACCTAGATGTCTGCCTCTGGGACTGCTGTGCACAGTAATCTCGGTAGCATTCTGTAAATGCGTCATGCTGTAGTGTGTTAGGGTAGTTAGGTGTATGTTCGACTCCCAGCCCTGCCAAGTGTGTGTGTGTGTGTGTGTGTGTGTGTGTGTGTGTGTGTGTGTGTGTGTGTGTGTGTGCATGCTCCCGTCTGCCTGGGGATGCAGTCTTGCTTTTAGACGCCGCACACCACAGCAGTTTGCTACCAATGTCTTTGCCTTTGCGGATGATGACACGCACCTAGATGTCTGCCTCTGGGACTGCTGTGCTTAGTAATCTCGGTAGCGCATTCTGTAAATGTGTCATGCTGTAGTGTGTTAGGGTAGTTAGGTGTATGTTCGACTCCCAGCCCTGCCAAGTGTGTGTGTGTGTGTGTGTGTGTGTGTGTGTGTGTGTGTGTGTGTGTGTGTGTGTGTGTGTGTGTTTGCGCATGCTCCCGTCTGCCTGGGGATGCAGTCTTGCTTTTAGATGCCGCACACCACAGCAGTTTCCTACCGACGTCTTTGCCTTTGCGGATGATGACACGCACCTAGATGTCTGCCTCTGGGACTGCTGTGCTTAGTAATCTCGGTAGCGCATTCTGTAAATGCGTCATGCTGTAGTGTGTTAGGGTAGTTAGGTGTATGTTCGACTCCCAGCCCTGCCAAGTGTGTGTGTGTGTGTGTGTGTGTGTGTGTGTGCGCATGCTCCCATCTGCCTGGGGACTCAGTCTTGCTTTTAGATGCCTCACACCACATACATTCCCTATCGGCGTCTTTGCCTTTGCGGATGATGTCACCCACCTAGATGTCTGCCTCTGGGACTGCTGTGTTCAGTAATCTCGGTAGCGCATTCTGTAAATGCGTCATGCTGTAGTGTGTTAGGGTAGTTAGGTGTATGTTCGACTCCCAGCCCTGCCAAGTGTGTGTGTGTGTGTGTGTGTGTGTGTGTGTGTGTGTGTGTGTGTGTGTGTGTTTCCAGCTGCATGACAACAGTACATTGCTTTTACAGTATTCACTCTCCATAACATCCGTGCAGTGTCTTTGCCTTTGATGCTGCTGTCTGCAGGCTAGACATGTGCCTGTGTGAATCATGTGATCCACTGATCACGGTAGCGCATTTTGTAACTGCGTGATGCTGTCGTGTGGTACAGTGCTTACGTTTATGTTCTGCTCCCAACCCTGCCATGTGTGTGTGTGTGTGTGTGTGTGTGTGTGTGTGTGTGTGTATGCATCTATATATATATATATATATATATATATATATATATATATATATATATATATATATATATATATATATATATATATATATATATATATATATATATATAATGTATATTGTATATAGATATGTATGTTGGGATTATCACTCTTGACTCTGCTGCATTGTCTGTACGTGAGCACCATGGATGTATGTACATCTGCTATGGCTCTGTGATAGTGCACATACTGTGTGCTGTAGTGATCGTGGGTTATACATGTGTAGTGACCAGTTATTGTGTTGCTGGGTATTACACGGGCATTGGAAACAATGTTAGTGCAGCACCTTTGACTGGTCGTATGCAGATCTCGGCAACAGTCAGCAGTGGTTATTACATTGGAGTGTGAGTATGGCTCATATCCATCTGTAGTAACTGTCAATTCTATGCACCTCAGGTTAACATTACAGATGCACGTTTATCCACAGGTTGTGGTACAGATCCCAGGACTGTATGTGTAGACATTGACAGGTGCAGGACTGAGTTGTGTTGGATGCATGGAGGGGTGTCCATGGCCAGTAATGGGGATCTCTACAGCCTGGCAGGTATGGTCTGTGACTGTCCCACAACCTCCTGTATATGGCTGACACATGCTGTACCTGTGTATATGCAGACACACACACTTACCACAAACAGCTACGGCTATCACATACACACACCCATTGCACCACCATTGGGCCATGCAATAACCATTGTCCCTCACACACACACACCTATGTGTACATTGGATGGCTCTATGACAGCTCTGGACATGTTAACACCACACCCTGTGCATATGATGTCACCTGTGCCACCACCTGTGATGTGTAACATTGATGCAGGATCTGACTAACCTGGTGCTGCTGCACACGGTGGCTTTATTCCACTGTATTGATGTTAGCATGCTGTTAACACACAGTGTGTTACTTCCAGGTGTACTTCAGCAGGCATGATGCATTGCAGCTATGACCATCACTGTAGCATAGTTTACAGCACTGTTACTTCTGATGATGTAGTCTCCATCCATGTGCCATTTCACTGATGTGTGTAGTATTGGCAGCATGTGTGTCTGTGTGTGCAGTACGTGTGTGATGTGTGTAGTACACATGTATACATGCTTACAAATGCATACACGACATTACACGGGCTTCACCATTCGTACACTAGCTTACTCGTTCTTCCACATGCGCACACAGGCTAACACGCGCACACATACTTACTCGGGCTTACTGGCGCGCATGGGCGCAGACACACTGTGGGCAGGTTTGCAGGTCACATCGGTGGTATCCATGGCGTACGCCGTCAGTCTCCTGACGTTCCCTAGGATAGCTCATGACACGTCTCTTCCACTGAGTACTGACAGCACACATGTGACACTGCTCCGGTGAGGTTACAGTGTTTTGTACATACACACTCATGTTGTCACCTATCTTCTACTCTAATAGTCCCCTTAACCTACACTACATGGTAGAGGCTTGGCCCATATGGCATGACATGTTGTGATTCACTATCCTCAGCCTCACTTGCCTCACATTGCCTACAAATGCTTCGTTACATCTCTGACAGAGCGCTTCCACACATAAGTACCAGTACGCAGTAGCCATGTTGTCTCCAGCTTGCCATTCATCTGCATGGAGTACTAACATCTAACTAAACCTACATTTTGTATGTATATTATCCATATGTCTTGTTTTGAAGTGCAGCGCATTCTCGTGGCACTGCGCTACGCTTCCACACCAGGGATCGGGGGAGGACAACTACTGGTTCATTGATATCCAATGGACAAAGCCGCCACTGGCCTTGGACTTGGACATTGGCATGCTTCTTCGACTGTATTCATACTGTATTTGCAGCTGTCATTGCTCCGTTTAGCAACGTGCAAAACGTTAGTCGCATAACATCCGGGTACATTTCTGCACATAACTCTGCTCTTGCATGGACAGCTTACTGTTTCATGTATCACGTAATTACATCATTTGCATAGCTTACACATACAAATGGGGTATGTTGCAAATCCCAACATTGTCCGTGCAATGTTCATGTTACGGGCGGTCTTGCACGCCCCTGCAGGTGTTTGCTGAATAGCCTGGCAGTCATCTTTCCTTGCTGTACTCTCACTCAATCCATACACGCCGGAGGCTTCATGTATCATGGCCTAGGCTTTGCTGTGTGCTATGTCTATTTGTGGTGTATGCATGGCTGTGGGTATGTCCCACTGTCATCATTGGTAAAGGTGACACCCTATAGGTACTTCCTGTAGACTGCTGTGTCATTTGACATGTCAGCACATACCTGCGGATGAACTTCCTACTGCAGCGCTTTTCATACCTTCTGAGTTATCTTGCAGTCGATAATGCTGTTTCCTCAGACATGTATCTGTTTCAGATCATACCTATCAACCTCCTAGTGCAAAACATCTGTACAAAGCCTAACATGATGGGGGACAGATAGGGGCAGATTCTACATATTGCTCTTACAAACGTAGATAGTTGACAGTATTATAGGTTTTGCATTAGTATGACCTTTCTGAGGGATTTGGGGTCTTAAACACATATGTTTATCATTATTTAATGACGTCAGTTCTCAGGTATTTGGCAGACAGGTACAGATTGTGAGAGGAACACACCACACATATGAGGCATACATCTGCACATTCGTACAGTTGTGAGGTATGTTTCTGATACTGGACATCAATTTCCTTACGCCAATACACACAATACATGGCGCCATCACAGGCCAGTTACCATTACATTCCTATTGCAGGACACACCCACCCACTGGGTTATATTCCTCACACAGGCCAACAGGTGCTTATCCACACTAATTATTCCATCATGTACCTTATGTGTACGCTGGTATTTGCGCTTTCCGTCAGTGGCAGAGCTCACGTACGAGTATGGGGGACTGGACACTGTATCGGTGACACTGCATGACACCCTGAGGGACACATGTCTTTTGAGTCTATTAACCTTGCACATTGACTTTCACAGGCCATACATTGTAATTCACATTTGTGGACAAACATGCTTATGACTTGTACATGTTTTGTCATTTGTCCTGACGTCTTTCTTCTCACCTGTCCACCTAGTATCACTAGTTCTGTACATTTCATTAGGACGGGTTACCTTCATACCTCTCACCTGTACACATTATGGGTATACGCCCTGGGGTTTGACCTATGATTCTGTTACATTTGTCATGATAATGTGCCTTTCTGGTAGATTGCTGGCAAGCCATGACGGACTGTGCGGTTAGGTAATCATGACTGACATTTCTATTTCATGATTACTAACTCTCATAACATTCGTATTCCTGACTACGCAATTATTCTATCAACGGTCTGACTTTGTCTGAGGTATATTTAATATAGTCCCTATTTGTCTGTCGTGTACTATGCCTTAGTCCAGCTGTCTTATTCTGACATTCTGGCAGGTATGGTTACCATCTTGGTCGTACGCATGTCCATCCATGATAATTGCCTACATGACACTGATATAGGTCCCTACGTCTTCCCCCAATGGTTTACACAATATCCAGTAGATGGGTTGCACCTTTTTGGAGAATGTAGGCGTGTGCTATACCCACATAGGTATATTGATCACTCCCATGGGGCATACCTAATAGATCTGTGCCAACCAACACCTTGGCCCAATTCTGCATACCCATGATTCCCATACCTGACACACCTCCACAGTACCCATTAAACATGTTTAATGTGAGCGATAATAAAGTGTGAGGACACTTCTGAGCACTCCCCACTCTACGGATATCAGCTCATACGTCGTACATTCAATCGACCCATGTGTTATTACCCTTGCACCTGCTACTGTTGCATGTACACCTATATCGTAGTTGCAGGTGTGACTTCTTTTGCATCAATGACGGTTGGCACTTTGTACAGGATCAATTTTTGGGGTCCTGCAAAGGACACCTATATTCATGTTTAACATGTAGAACTTGCAGGCCCTGTCACACTGGTACTTTCTGGGCAATGGTTTGGAAACCATCAGTGTATTCTCCTTTCATGCATGTCTGTCTGTCTATCCATATTAGCTATACCGTGACCTATTTATATACATGTGTTATATGTACAGGGACATATGTTTGTTGTGTATATATCTATTCATGTATCGTGTGTGTATAGATTTATATATGTACATATATACATATGTCTGTACATTCCTCATCTCGTAATTTGCTTTGGATTATGTCTGTGGATATATGTGTATATATATCTCCATATCATACCTTTCAACTGTACAGATTTCTGCTGCATGTACAGCTGTTTGCCTCTTATCTTTGGTCCGTTTTTCATAACCTTGTGTCTATCTGGCAAGTTAGTGGCATATCATTAAAGACTGATGTTGGTAAATAATGACAAACATTTCAGGTTACGACTTCATACCCTTCAGAGAATCCATGCTAGTGACACACCTGTTATTCTATCCACTTTCTATGTTTGTTAGGGCAATATCTGGGGATTGTCCCTATTTGTACCAGTTGTTGTCATGGCTTTGTCCGGTTTCGTACTTTACGGGTTTAACAGGTATGAGCCATGTACATAGAACGTGGGGAAAACACCATTCATTTTCTATTCTGTGAGCAGATTACACACACACAGGCGCACTTGCATATCCTTATTGTGGGTTACATGTGTTTCATAGATAATTGTGCTTCCGTGAACTTTCATAATTCTGACCGTAACAGTTACATATCTGTATTCCAGTTTACGGACTACTGCGAAACACACGTTCACCTTTACATATTTAAATGTGTGTACTGCACGAACGCTTTCATTACACTTTCAGGTTATATGTGCAGTGGTCGTAGGTCAACCGGGACTTCATTCACGTTGGCCGGATACCGGAACCACTATTCTATTGGTGTTCTCCCTCATTGATATGCATACCCATAGTACTTAGCTACATCAACATATGCCTCACCGCTTCACCTACGACACAGGCATCCATTCTCCTGCTGGGAAAAAGGCGGTACTACATATTACACATTCCCTATTGCCTACTGCTGTGGACTCCGGCTGCATTGTTAATCACTCCGAGGATATGCAGAACACCAAGGCATATAGTCCAGCCACATACAGGTCTTTGATTGTCAGGGTGTTCATGTAATGATCTGGGTTTAGGCTTGTCCACCTGGTGAACGGAACTTCCCTGGCCGAGGTCAAATGTCAGACTAAGCATATGGACAGGGATTATCTCCCTATTTTGAAGTTTTACCTGTGTTTATAGACACAGGTGTTTGGGCACCTGTCAGCAGCTTATTCTGTTGGCATTACATATTATGGGTGGGGTTGTTATAGTCCATACTCCACGATGAGGGGTGTTCCCATTCACATTTGACTATTACCTGTATACAGTCATATGGGGATTATTATTTTTGGACATGAAGTGACTACAGGTATGCAGTTGTACATTACACAAGTGTGAAGGGCTGTTCCTGTAAATATGTACAGAACATACCTCTCAACCTCTTAGAGCACCGAACCTGTGCAAAACCTACATGATGGGGGGGACAATTAGGGACACATTTTAATGATTGCTCTTACAAGCTTAGAACGTTGATAGAATGCTAGGTTTTGCATTAGCATGACTTTTGTGCAGGTTGTGGAGTCTTATACTCAGGATATTTCTCATTATTTAGTGACGTCAATCCTCAGCTATTTACCACACTGGTGCAGATTGTCGGAGGCACACACCAACACTATGGGGCGAACCTGTGGTCATTCTTAGGGTTGCCACCTTTTCGACTGCCCAAAGTGGGACATGTTCTGTAGAGATGTCAGATTTTCCAGGACAAACTATACCTACAGCCATGCATAGTACTGAACTTTAACCTTTTTGTACATATAATAGCTTATTCTAGTAACATTTGAATTGCTTATGCTACTTCACATAACATATTGAGGATTCATATATAAAATAACCATTTTATGCGACTATTAAAGTAAATTAGGAAATAAACTCTCAGGACATTTGCTATGTGTTGATTTTTTCACAGGACACAACTGCCTACAGAGGGATTGTTACCGCAAAGTGGGACAGGTGGTGACCCTAGTCATTCTGCGAATATCCGGACAGTTGAGTGGTATGGCACAGACCTCTGTAATACGCTGTTGTGTTCTGGCACAGCAGTAGCTCAGCATTAAAGACTGCAGTCGGAACGTGCTGACAGACAGTTGGGTTTCAGACTTCATACTCCAGACATTAATGCCAATGTGCAAACTGTTATTCTATCAAATTCTATGTTTCTAAGAGATATGTTTACAGATTGTCCCTGATTTTGGACCTTTGTCTCACTTATATTCACGGCTCTGTCCAGATATCTTGCTCACACAGGTTGACAGGTATGGTCAGTCACGACTGCACACAGTCAGTGTCCCTCACACTTGATCAGGGTTGACCTGTTTACATAGTGTCTTCCTCGCCCTCATGCCATTTTCCACTTTGCAAATGTGTGCATTATATTCTCCCTCCTATTCGTGTCTGGACATGTGCGTCACAGGAAGGTATTTTATCCTGGGTGGTAGGTTATGCATGCCCACTTAGGGCTGGACAGTGTCATGGACCTCCACTGCACGTTCTGACTTGTGTCCAGATATCTACTGGATTGGACATCATGTCGTCATACCCATTCTACTATTTACACAAGTTGGTCATCCCGTGAGGGATATCCCAAAAATTGGTCAAAACCAAAACAAGTTAGATAACGAAGATTTTTGTGGCTGCATGAAAATGTGCAGGGGTTTTACCTGCAGGGGATACATGGTTTGCAATCCTGACACTGCCTAGGGTGACAATACCTACTACATATGCGTAGGGGTCACTGTGTGTAGCTGTTTCTGCAACAAACCAGTGGACCAAGTACGGCTGGATTTGGTGGACGTTCTGGTATGGTGGCAGGTTGTGTGTTGTGGAGGGTATGCTGGGTAGGCTATTATGCATCCAGGTGTGTTGCATTTGTTATGGCCAGTTCCATCAGGACCCATCTGTGGGTATGTGACGGTGCCGTATCTATACATTTGTCTCGCATATTTCCATATTCATATGTTTGTGAGATTGTGTTCTACACTATGGCCTGTCTGCTTGTCTTGCAGCTGTTTCTACATGAGGTTGTGTTTCTTTCCACTTCACCCGCTGCCCCCTCATACACCTCCGGTTCACCTTTTCTGCATATGACACAAGTATCGCCTTTGAGGAATTTACCATTAAACACACACGCCTCAGAACCGAATTACTCACACCCCATAGAGCACTACTTTGGTTGTTGGCCCATGACACGGCCAGAGTTACACATTGACTACCCTACATGTGTCGGGTACCTTTATGGTTGTGTGGACTACCCTGCCATGTTTGCTTTCCATATGCTATACCTCACGCACATAGGTACACGCCTTACTTCACTTTCATTACTTGGTTGGTGTATCCGGTACTACCCTCGACTGTGTCACATACACGTTTGGATTATACAGCTGACTTCGGATTTTGCCAGCCTGTTCTACTCATTGGTAGGATGGCACCTTTTCCTATGTCCAAGCTATTCCTTACACATGTCCGACTGTTGTGGACATTGCCTCCCCACAGTCAACGGTTGTGTTTCCACCTTTTCAATTGGCCACAGTGTGACATAGGGTTACCACCTGTCCCACTTTGAGGGACAGTCCCTCTTTGGGCAGTTGTGTCCTGACATGTAATTGTCAACATGGCAAATGTCCTGAGATTTTAGGACAAACATATTTCTTATATTTTATGTGATAGTTGCATTAAACAGTTAATTCTGTATCTGAAATACCTGACTGTTATGAGAAACAGAATAAGCAACTAAAATGCTACAGGAATACGCTTTTCTGTAGGCAAAACAGTTATGTTCAGTCCTTTGTACTGGCCGTGGGTATGTGTCGGCCTGTACAGTCTGATGTCTGTACCAAACATGTCCCACTTTGGCCATTTGTAAGGGTGGCAACCCTACTGTGACAGTTGCGGTGAACACAGCATATTTTACAGGCCGACACATACCCAAGGTCAGTTCGGCAGATAGAACTTACAATTCTTGCCTATATCTAAGCTTATTCTTGTAGCATTTCGGTATCTTATTCTGTTTGTTATGACATTTATGTATTATACGTCCAGTGAAATATGTTTAATGCAACTATTGCATGACGTCTATGGAGGAATTATGTCCTATATTCTCTGGACATTTGCCAGTTTTACATGTTTGTGTCAGGACACATCTGCCCACAGAGGGACTGTCGCTCGCAAAGTGGGACAGGTGGTAATCTTGGTCGGTACGGATCATACTGTTCCTTTCGGCCTACATGTGTCCGTGTTGTTATGGCTCGTTTATATGCTCCTTCTGTTTCATTTACATGCATATGCTATTTCCTATCACATTTGGTATGTGAAATACGGACATACCTTTTGTATGTGACTATTACATAGCTTGTGGGATATGATTCAGACATACGGTCACTACCTATATCTACATTTCTCCTTGTGTATTTTGTTATGGACACATCTGCACAGCTATGTTCCCTCCCTCAAATTATGGGTCAGCTGATGACCCTCTCCGTTGGACTGGACATACCTACTGGCGGCGAGCTAACATCTGATATGTTTCACTTCCACATGGTATAGCTATCAACACTACGTTGGACTACAGGCACACGGTTTTCCTGTCATTTGTTCATGGGTAGGGACCCGTTATTCCCTACTGTGCATTTGTGTTTGACTCTTCATTTTCTGTTCGCAGGGACTCTGCTTTGCATACGTTTCAGTCTCCATGGACACTGATAGGTATGATTACTATTGCTGGCGGAATATAATATTCAGCAGTTTAGGTTGCTCCTCGAAAGCCGACATTGACACGCCTCCCTGCGCAACTTCGATACGCCCCTTGCACTCACGCACATTTCCTATGCACATGGCTGTGGCAGCTGCGCGCCTTCATTAATATGCATATGGCATGTCTACTCCACATCTACGCCGCATGGCTGGCGTAAGCCTTATGCCGGACTTGCGCCGTGCTTCATGAATCCGGGGGTGAATCTAAAAAGGTTAAAAACATTAAAAAAAAAAGCCAAGCAAAACTACATCCCTTGCTCTGTATATATATATATATATATATATATATATATATATATATATATATATATATATATATATATATATATATATATATATAAAAACACACACACACACACACACACACACACACACTTGGAGATCTCATTACAGCAGGGATAGGGCAAAATCCCCACTGCACCACAACCTCCCATAACCAAAAATCTAAATTTTACAATTTCAATCTAAGTTATCAGTAACACGTGCTCGAAATTTGATATTGCTTATAGTTTATAAAAACAAAGTGGGCTTTTCTGTTGTTGACTGTCTGCTGTAAATACGTCTTCTAGTTATTCAGCAATAAACTGTATAAACCTTTATATAGAAGGGAGTCCGTCTTTCAATTCTGCAGGCAAATATTTCCGTGGTCAAGTACAAATGAAACACAATAGTGAGAGTGGCTATTTGCGATCTGATACATATCTGAGAGCCAACATGTTTGTTTTATTTCAGATGCATGCAGTATTTTTTGCAGGGGGGAGCTTGATACTGTGCAAATGCAATGTATTCAAAAATATGTTAAATTAAATATAAGGCCACTGTTTTCTGTTGTTCTAATGTCTGCAGAGAGAAACCTACATACTGTAGTGTGATGTGGGTGTAACAGTTTTCCCTAAGACAAGAATGAAACATATTGTTTCAAACATTACTAAATGAAAATGTTTGTGGCTCTGAGTATCCCATTAGAGGAGTTATATACTTTACTGATGCCACAGACTCAGAATTGATTGTTTTGAGATTAGTCTGTAGGGGTTTTCCTCTTGCATGGAGGATACAGTAATTGTTAACACCCCTTCCCACATGAAAACACTTTGCTTCTGGGTGTGGCAGATGTTTTCTCTTTTTTTCTCTGTATCTCTTTTTTGCATGCTGTTTTGATGGACTGCCTTTATCAAAATGACTCTTGACCTTCTAATTTTTGATATTTTGACCACACACTCTGCTGTCGACAACATTTATAAGCAAAAATATTCTGATAAGTTATTTATATGTCAGACTGTCTCATCTTAAGTATAGCTTGTCATGTATTGTGGCCTCTGTGTTATGAGATTAAATCTGCACATAGGCTAATTAGAAGCCTTGATAATAGTTTGCACTAGTGAGATACAGAAACAAGTCCAGAGCTTCATGTCTTCATACTTTTATTTCAATGTATAAATTTTAGTTACATATGTCTGTGGTTTACATTTTACATTTAATGCTACATATTTAAACTGAAACTGTTCATATTTTCCGTTTGTCTTTGGAGTAGACTTATAATTTAATTAGTGATTTCTTACACATGAACTAAGACAAAGAACAAACCTGCACTACTTGACATGGACAACAGGTGTATAAATCGTTTTCACTGCTACCTAATAATATGTAATAACTAGAGATGTAGCCTCTCAAACCACATCACTGCAAGCCAGTTACTATGACAGGGGTGTCTGGCCTTAAGTATGCATGATAAATGTCTACTGCTGCTTCAATGTAACATCTGATGTACTCAGATATGGTTTACTTATTCAGTTGCAGATCAACTGTAATCCCTGGCTGCCCAGAATTTCAGCCAACCTAGGCTGTGCTTGGTGCCTTTCGGTAAACTCCTACCAACGATTACTGAAATCTGTACTAAAGTATTTTGTGCAAAACTCCTGGGATTCAGAAGGTAGCCATGAAATTTTGGGATTTGCATGAGCTAGTCCTGAAATACAGAGCCTCGATGTTCGAAAAAAAAGACTACTATATACCAAGTCCAAGATGGCCATTTCTTGCAATATTTCCTTTTCTCTGAGGTATTATGATCCCAGAGTTGGTATATATAAGTGTAGTGTGCGTGTGTGTGTGTGTGTGTGTGTGTGTGTGTAGGGGGGTTTGTTCTCCATATTAGGACTGCAGGTGAGCTTGCCCCCTGAAAAAAATATATTTAAAGGACAAAAACAATGTTTGATATTTGCTCTTCTCTTACAGTTTTGGTCTTTTTATTTTGGTCTGTTGAAACTTGGTATTATGAATGCCAACATTTCAATAGGGAGCCTTACAGAGAGGTTTCTGCCAGCACTAACTAGGGATTATGAATGTAGTCATTTTTGATTCAGAGGCAGGTCTAGTGCAATGCTTCTACACAGTGGTGGGCTGTTGCTATAGTTTACCACAAATGTTAATGAAGCATTTTGTGGGAGCGGCATATGTTCTCCCTGGAAATGCCTGCAGTAATTGCTTTACACAGCCAAGCAATTCATACAACTGCTCAGCTGTATTAATTAATTCTTCCAAAAGTTCATGGTTATTTATTTAATTTATTTTATTTTAACTTTTTAGCTGGGTAGATGGGCTGCTCCAAGGACTCTCTTCAGCCATGACCTGGGCCATAAAGGTAAGACAAACAATTAACAATTTAAGTAAATAAGAACATATAAACAGTATAAGTGCATGAATGTACAGCAAAATCTGGACAGCAAAGATTAGAAATAACAACGAGGATAACAAAGAGTTGAAAAATGGAGAACATTGTAAGAGTAACAAATACCAAGGAGACTACCTAATAAAGCAGGCAGGTATAAGATAAAACCTATACTGTAGAAGGAATCATATGATTATAATTATATACTAGAATAGTTAGGCAGCTAAAACAATGAAATGCTAATACTTAAGAAAGTAACAATAAGTAAACACGATATTATATTTATAGTTATGTACAAAAGAAATGGAGAAATATCTGCAGGAGATAGCAATTGATGTTGTTCATCTCCATTTGGGAGGTCTAGAGCAATATTACGGAGAGTGTATGCCCTCTAACCTGTATCTTTACAGCAATTGCATTTGTATTCTTGTATAACATGGTCTCTGAGAGATTGTTTGAAAAGTAACAGTTTGTCTATTGCCCTGATATCTTTGAGAATATTTTTCCACATGGCTGGAACTAACTTGAGAATACTCTCTCGCATCTGTGGAAGAATGAAAGGAGGCCTGTGTAGCAGAATCACCCTCATTGCTTTTCAGTGAATAGCTCTGATCTCTGAACTGCAATGTACACAGCAAAGGTGGGCAGTAGCTTTCATTTAGTAGCTTGTTTGCTAAGGTGTTCAGAAGCAGAGATGCATTTATTGTGCTAAGAGTGCAACCTATTACTTTGGGAGTGTTAGAGTTAAGTAGTGAGGAGTTTAGCAGAGAAGTAGGTGTGTGTGTGTGTGTGTGTACACACACACACACACACACACACACACACACACACACACACACACACACACACACACACACACCAGACCCACGATTTTGTCAGCCTTATATAGGGTGTGGACTAACTGGTTCAGAGAGTCTGTATTGATGAAGTCTAGACATTTCTGGGCATATGTGCTTGAGAATGTGTAAGTCTCTAAGTTTATGGAGAGGTAGTTGAAGTCTTCTAAGAGAATGGTGCTTGGATTAATACATAGAGACTCCATACTAGCTGGATAGGAGGTGTTGTCTGACAGGGATATAGAAGAAGTCCTGTAGTTAACTATGATCTGGTGAGGAGTTTTCTTAATAGAAATATGGATGTGGAGGAGTTACAGGTAATTATTTTATCTAATAAGTCTGGAGGCAATTTTTTTTTAAAGATAGAGACACTGTTGCTTTTAGTGCATTTGTCTAATACAGTGGGCCTGAATGTATGACAGACATTAAAACCTAGCACTGATTGAGTAATTTCATTTGTCTATTTACCTTTAAACTAAGCCAGCCTTTAATATTTGAATGAGGGCATTTAGCTCTGAGCAGTAAGTCTTCAAAAGGCGTATAATGAAATCAAGCTATTAATAGTACTATTTCAACACACACATTCCTAAGCTCATAAATGAAAACATCAATGATCATAAGTGTTTAAAGTTGAATTGCAGAGCTCTTTAAATGAAATAAATGAAATAAAGCATTTAGCTAGAAAGAAAAATAGGAATAATTTTGCAGAAGATATTTAAAAGTTCTAAACAGGAAGATGACACACAGCACAGCACAGTCTACCAGCTATTCTAGACCTTAACAAATTTTTATCTAAAGACATACTGCTCCCTGTCACTAACTTTCAAGAGCAGAACAGCATGTGCAAAATTTGTATATACAGCTCTGTCCTTTTGTAACTCCCTCAGCTAGCAGTCTCTCTCTCTCTCTGTGTTTGTGTATGCACCCATAAAACCATAAAGATATATATATATATATATATATATATATATATATATATTATGTGATCGAAGAATCTCGTCTTCAAACACATAATAATTGACACGTATACAGCAAACACTGTAAGCCACGAATGGCCACGTCCTCAAATTTTTTCATCGGGAAAAATTCACGTGGCCGTAATAAAAAACAAACTTTAAAACACTAATTAAGTGGGGGGCTGTGCCCCCCACATCCCGTCTAACTAAATATACCAACTCTGAGATCACTCTACATTGAAGAAAAGGGCAACTCCTGATAGCCAACTGAATTTTCCCCCGAAGAACAAATTTGAAGACGTGGCCATTCGCGATTTACAGCATTCGCTGTATATGTGCCGATTATTATGTGTTCAAAGAAGAGATTCTTCGATCACATAATATAGACCCAAACACACACACACATTACCATCATCCCAAGTTGGATTTCCTGTTGAATTCAGTTTTTGGAAGATGCTTTCTTGTTTTCAAAGAGCACTATGATTCATGCATTGCAAATGTACGGACTGCAGAACTAGTTTAACTTTCAAGCTGCTGTATATTTCCACAGTGATCAAATATATAATTTTTACAGTTTTACATGCTTCTTTAAAATGTTACATATTTATTAAAAAGCAGGTACACAGCAGGTTATTTTCCATTTGTCTTTTAAATAAATGGTTGCATTTTCTTAATTCAGTACAGCTTTAGTACAACTTAGTTCAGTTCTCTTCCATTTCTCTTTTGAAATAGTTACACTTTTTCCTAGCTTATTACAACTTTTCACATTTCTCCACCTCCCTCCTTCTTATACACAAGTGAGTTTTACTGACAAATCTTTAAAATGAAGCTCGCAGTGCAAATGCATTTTAAGTTGCACAACCGATTTCTTCTCTAGAAAGATCATGTTGTTTTTACTAAGAGTAGGATCTTTTTGCCATTTGTACCTAAATGTTTTTGTTTTAGCAGTTAAATCTGCCTTTCTGACCTACTCATTTACTTGTTCATGTACCAAACATATCGACATACTCTTGTAGCATTGCTTTGATCTTTGCTACCTGTGTAGGAGACACCTGCTGGGACAAATTTACTTCATTCACTGATGAGACAGTCTGAGTGTCCCTGAATACATCTGTCACCAGATTCCTTTCAGAGTTGTCTTATAACCCACTGCATATACAAAGTACTACAGTTGGTCTATCATGGTAAGGTTTCATTGCACTGACACTAGTTTGTATTTCTGTTTTCAACTTGACAACTTCACGTCATAATAAACATCACTTTCCTTTCTCACAGCAGTGAAAGGTTCCTTCAATGAAATGTATAGCTCATTCTGGTGAACAGACAACTACCATTGCATTTTGCCCAGCTGTATACTCTCATGATGTCACTGTCTTATCTTACCCAATGTTGTACTCATGCTGTGCTGCTCCTGAGCCCGCCTATGAACTGCCAAAGTGCAAGCTGTATATTCAGTACATGCAATAAACCCCTTGTGTCAGACCCATTCACCCTTCTACTCACCACTAAATGAATCTAGAGGCCCCTTTATCCTGCAACAATAAATTAACCCAAATGGTGAAAAAAATCTCTGGATTTTTAGGGTACCTTCCATTAGAAAAACAGAGCTGGTGCAGTTACTTGTACATTTCCCAAATTAACTTATTTGCAACTACTAAAAGAATAGTCTTAAGTCTAGAGTTCAAGCTATCAACCAAAACAATTTGTTTTCGAACACTAAGGAGTATTTTTAACTGATGTACACCACTGTGCTTCCACAAACAAGTCAGCAAGTCTGGCATGAAGTTAGCATGAAGATTGGGCTTGACAGACAGGTGGTAGAGGTCTGGCATGAAGTTAGATTTGAGGAGGCCAACCCATTTAGGTTCTTAACCTCTGCTCCTCCTTCCTCTCTTCCTCTCTCCTTGCACTTTACTAAAAAAAATCACTTCATTTAGCTTTTGCCTCTTCTTAAAAGTACTCAATTGTATTTTTTATTCTTCTGCATTTATTACTGGTTGGTAGTAGCCTGATTAAACTGTAACTGTTATCTAAACCTTTCAGTGTAACCACTTGGGCTTCAGACCAGTTGTTTTACATTAAGAAGGTTTGTGGTCTGCACTGCTGTGGCAGGACAGGTAGCTTACATCCTTCTAAATTGGGAATTGCTGATTGAAGGCTCAGTGTCTGTTATTCTAAAAGTGTATTAGTTCTGGTTTAAGCACTTGGGCTTCAGACCAGTTATTTTACATTAAGAAGGTTTGTGGTCTGCACTGTTGTGGGAGGAGAGGTTAGATGCTGCCCTTCTGAGCTGGGAATTTCTGGTTAAAGGATTATTGTGGCTGCTTATCTGAACTGTTTCTTTCTGAAATTGGTGCACCTTGTTTGCTGTAGCATAGACTAGATTCAGGCATGCTGAATCTAGCTTTGTTTGTATAAATTGAGCACTAATCCAGGCCATCTTTTTTTGGAGAAGGTTCACCTGCACCCTAGTGACAGGAGTGTGCAGTTAGAACTTGTCTAATTGAAAACTGCTAGAACAGTGCTCAGTTTTGAGCTTTTTTACTGGTTAATTGGGTAATTTGTTTAAATCAGTTTGCTCGTTTTCTATTGTTATATAAAAAAAATTGCACTGTATTCATCTGCTTTTACTGTATTTGTGTTTCTCCCTACTTTATTGCATTTATTCTGCTGCATTTATTACTGCTTGTTAGTAGCCTGATTAAATTGTAGCTGTTATTCTAAGCCTTTGGTTGAAGCACTTGGGGTTCAGACCAGTTGTTTTACATTAAAAAGGTTTGTGGTCTGCACTGTTGTGGCAGGACAGATAGCTTACATCCTTCTAAGCTGTGAGTTGCTGATTGATGGTGTAGTGTTTGTTATTCTAAGAGTATATTAGTTCTGGTTTAAGCACTTGGGCTTTGGGCCAGTTATTTTACATTACGAAGGTGTGGTCTGCAGTCTTGTGGGAGGAGAGGGTAGATTCTGCCTTTCTGAGCCGGGAGTTTCTGGTTAAAGGCTTATTGTGCCTGGTTATTTAAACTGTTTCTTTCTGAAATTGGTACGTCTTGTTTGCTGTAGCATAGACTAAATTCAGACCTGCTGAATCTAGCTTTGTTTGTATAACATGAACACTAATCCAGACCATCTTTTTTGGAGAAGGTTCCCCTGCACCCTAGTGGCAAAAATGTGCAGTTATAACTTGTCTGATCAAAGACTGCTGGAACTGGGCTCAGTTTTTAGCTTTTTATTGGTTAATTTGTTTAAATTAGTTTGCTCATTTGCTACTGTTATATAAAAAATACACTTTATGCATTGCCGCTTAGCTAGGGTTAAACTATTCCTGGCACCATAAAGTCTGCTCTTCAAATTTTCCCTTAGAACTAGCCAGTTTTTTAGTTTTAGCACTCAAATCTGTTTCTTTGTGCTCAGCACTTGTTCAGAACTCATTGTAAGCACTAAATAAGCTACAAAATACTATAGCACTCAACATTCCTCACTTGTCTAGAGGAAAACAGTTTTTAGTACTTAATAAATAAGCACCTATCCAGGCATGTCTAAGGGTTAGCTCCCAGTGTTTTCTCCTGTCTACCTGATGAATCTGGGCATCTTGGGGGCAATGCAGCAATTGCCTCATGTACACAAACAACCCTCTTCTCATACCACCCAACACTACAACCTGTGAGAGATGCACTTATATAGCCAAACTGGAAGCAAAGCTCCCTTCAGCCAAGACTGGACTAGACAATCAAGAGGAGAAGGTAAACACTTGCACCACACTACACTCATCACATAGCCCCTCAAAACCTACACCACCAAAACACACACAAAGCAACACAAAATACATACCTACATTAGCAGAGGCTCTCAATAAAAATCTGTTCAAGCAACAGAGACCTCCAAAGCAGAAACGCATGCAACCTCCACCCGCCAACACAACCCAAATGACACATAGTCCACAAATTCAGTGTGCCACTCAACCACAGCCCATAAGGCATAACAACGTACCCAACAGTCTAGTCATAGGTGACTCTATAGTCAGGCGCACTGATGTTCCACTCACCAGGCTAAACAAGAAGAAAGTTACTGTCAGCTGTCTGTCGGGTTCCAGGATCTGCCACATAATGCACACAATCAGGTCACTCCACAACAAGTACAAATATGACTCCATCATTGTCCATGTTGGTGTGAATGACTTGAGACGTACCTCCCTGGACTGCATGAAAAGAGACATGGAGGAGCTCTCTGATCTTGTAGCCCAGACAGGTATGACCCTAGCCATGAGTAGCATCCTGCCATCACCCAGAATGATAGCACAGTACAAGGAAAAAATGATTGACTTCAACAATTGGCTAAGCTTCTGGTGTCATTCTAAGGGGATCCAGTATCTGTCTGCCTGGGATGACATGATCGACAGACCATGATGCTTTGCCAGAGATGGCCTGCACATGTCACCCTTGGGATTCCAAATACTGGCTAAGGCTCTTGCCACCGCTATAGTGCCTTTTTAGGCAAGGTTCAAATGACAAATTCACCACCATAAAAGGTACAAGCAAGCAAAATCTGAGGGTAATGCTACTCAATGCTAGAAGTCTAAACCTCAAAATGCATTCACTCGAGGCTCTCCTTAAAATGGAGAACATCGACATCTGTGCAGTGACAGAGACCTGGCTCAAGGCTCTAGAGAGAACCACTGCATTACCAGCCTATAATTCATACCACACCTTTCGGCCCCCTAACCTGGACCGAAACACTAAAGGTGGAGGTGTGTCCATATTCATTAAGGATATCCACACCTCCAGGCTAGTTGCTCAGCATAATGCATCCAAGATTATCCAAGTGCAACTAACTCTGGTTAAGACCACAATCCAAATTGTAACTTGCTTCAGATCTCCCACCATGCCCCCAGGATTCCCACTCCTCATTTCTTGATAAACTGGAAAATATTAGGGTACAACCCAACACCCTAATAATGGGTGATTTCAACTACCCCACCATTAACTGGGAAAACTACTCATGTACCAACTCTTTTGCTCAACGTTTTCTGGAATTCATAAACTCCAATGCCTTGGATCAACTTATCCACACCCCCACCAGGGGCAGCAATATCCTAGACCTGGTCATTACCAACATGGGCGACCGGTGTTCTACACCAGAGGTCAATTCCTCATTGGTCAGATCCAATGACAAGCTAATCAGCCTAGACATCCACATCCCACCCCCCCACCCCCCCCCCATTAGGGAAACCACCGTAAAAAATTTCTCCAAAGCCAACTTCACTCTTCTTAATGGCAAACTTCACAACACCCATGTAGATGGACAATAGAGGTACGATTGCTGAATCCTACATAAAGGCACTTTATAAGCACTTACACGAGTGCATGGATCATGCTATCCCTAACAGAACCAAGATGCTATCCCCCAAAAAAAGGAAGCCAATCTGCTGGTCCCTTGCCATAAACAAACTCTACAACAGAAGAAAGAAACTGTTGCAAAAAAAGAGTAAAATCCCATGAATGGAGAAACTCCCTGGTCAGCCTCAGTAAGAAGCTGAGATCCCTCATAAAATCCTCCAAAGCCAGTTATGAAAACAAAATCACCACTGACTCTAAATACAACCACAAAGCATTCTACAGCTATGTCAAGAATCTCAATGGCAACACTCAGATCTGCTCTGAGTTGCAGCACAATGGTTTTAAATATACAGAACCAACTGATATTGCCAACATCCTGGCAGACAGGTTTAGTGCTAACTTTACCCCCACCACCCCCTGAAGGGCCCATCTCTATACCAGAAGAATGCAAAGTCCCTGTAATCATGGCTGCACAGGTAAAAAGCGCACTCTCCAAAGCCAAGAACACAGCATCCATGGGACTTGACAACATCCCAGGCTGCGTTCTACATGAACTACAGAATGAACTGGAACCCCACCTAAGTACCATGTTCAATCATAGTCTCGCGTCAGGCTTTGTGCCCACTGAATGGTGCACAGTGATGGTTATCCCACTCCACAAAGGGGGAGCCACCACAGACCCCAGGAACTACTGCCCCATTAGCCTAATCAGCCTGGTCCGCAAGGCCATGAAACGTATCATCATGGAACTTATAAACAAAGACATGGTAATCTCCAAACTCTGAACCCCACCCAGTTTGGGTTTGTAAAAGGCAGATCATGTCTCCTAAACCTGATTGACTTCTTTGAAGCAGTCACCAAAGCTGTAGACGAGGGTAAGGTGGTTCACACAGCCTATCTAGATCTCGCCAAGGCTTTTGACACCATCCCCCACTCTGGAATTATGGATAAACTCACTAAACTAGGTATAATTCCCTATATCACAAGATGGGTTGCCAAATGGCTCACTGACAGAACCCACACTGTGAAAGTAGCAGACCCCAAATCCAACTTCAGACCAGTGACAACTGTAGTACCACAGGGTTCAGTCCTGGGTCCTCTCCTGTTTGGTATCTACTTTTCTGAAGTACAGGCTAACGAAGTTCGCAGATGACTGCAAACTAGGAGCCATAATTGAAACTCCTAATGATGTTGACATCCTACAAAAGGGCCTCACTGAGACAGAGGGTCTATATTAGATAAATGAACGCTTAAATGTTCGAATCTCTAAAGGTAGACCTTTAGAGATCGAACAGTTAAGTGTTTGAATATCTTTAAAAATTAAAAAAAAATAAATAAAACTAAAACAAAATAAAACCTAAAGGGTGTAAGCAGGGGGGCAAGCCACCCTGCACCCCCACACCTCCCACTACTTAAATATACCAACTCCAAGATCGCGCTACAGTGTAGGGAATGGTACATTTCCCATTTCTGCTCTGCCGTGCACTGAAGTGCGATCTCAGAGTTGGTATATTTAAGTAAGGGGGTGGGGGAGTGCAGGGGGCTTGCCCCCCTGCTAAAACCCTTTCAGTTTACCTTTTTTTTTCTTTCTTTTATTACATTTTTGAACACTTAAATGTTCAATCTCTAAAGATCGACCTTTAGAGATTCGAACATTTAAGCATTCCTCAATGTAATATAGACCCAAGACAGATGCTTTGTGTCAAAGCCATGGCCTCAAGCTCAATGCCAAAAAGTGCATTGTCATCCCCTTTGGTAAAATCTCTGTACCCATGAACTACCACATAGGTGGTAGTCTACTTAGCTCCGAAAGTGTGATACAAGACCTTGGGACACAGGTGGACAGTAGTCTCTCCTTTGATAATCACATCACCACAGTAGTCAGGAAATCCTTCTACGTGGCACACCTCATCACAAAAGGTTTCTCATCCAGGAAAAAAGAGGTCATTGTTCCCCTCTACTCATCACTCATTAGACCCATTATAGAGTACAAAACCCCTTTTGGTATGTACCTCACAAGACATCTACAACAACTGGAAAGGCTGCAGAAATACCTCACAAAGAGGATTACTGGCCTCAAACAGATGCCCTACGCAGACTGTCTCAAAAAACTCCAACTTTACTCTGTCGCATATCGCCTACTCAGAGGCGATCTCTGCCTAACATGCAAAGCTATGTCAAATCCAGAGCTGTTGGACATGCTCCACTTAAAGAAATCCAAATCCCTCTGTGCTACGTGCTCTAGGGACTTAAACCTTGTCACCACAATAAATAGAACATGCTGGAGGGATAGATTCCTGTTCCAGAGACTTCCCATACACTGGAACAAACTACCTACCTATATCAAACAAAGCTCCTCATTAGCACTCTTCAAAAACAATCTTGATTGGATGGGAAATAAGAAATTCACCCTGGGATCACCTCTGTGGCTCTGCTTGTCAGGGGCACAGAAAAATAATGTTCTTGGGTGGCGAAAGCCAGGGTACCTTTTTGGATAAGCTTGTATAGGCCCAAGGGCCGATAGCTTAGTACCTACCTATGAACCTATGAACATCTGTGAGCATTTCCTGGGGAAAAGTGAACTTGTTAAAATTTTGAAAGGGAATATTTACTTACTTTTCTACCTCAATACAGGACCTAACCACTACCTCAGTTTAACTAGTGGCATTGTCTACCACTACCAAGATACCCCTATTTCCTGTGGTGCTTGGGGTACTAAGATACTGACAGTATCCATGGTTACCTTCTAAAATGGATACTCGTTAGCAGGCATTGTCACCAAAACAGTGCTAGCTTTTTCTCCTGTCTTGTTAACCTTATGACACTGCTTACATCTTGAAGTATCCTCTCACATCTTTTGCAATGCCTAGCCAATAAAAGTTCTGCACAGAACTTTAGTTTGTGGTTTGTTTGTGCTTGTGTGTGTGTGTGTGTGTGTGTGTGTGTGTGTTCAATATAATGAGTTTTGTGAGTGTATCGTTCAGTAAACTTAGGGGCATTATGTATGATCTCCATTTTCTCTACATTATTTTTAAGCACTTATCACAGAATTCATAATCTGTAGTTCATTTTTTATCTCCTTGATTGTTAATGTCTTCCAATACCTAATTCCATTTCCACTAGCCGTCAGCGCCCCTAAATCCATTGCTTCATACTTAGGAGCCGCACCTAGCATCATATCTCACCACCTGCTTATCTTCCATAATGACTCACTTTCAGTGAGATTAGGTGCCCATTTTCCTTCACACAAGTCCCCTTGGCAGACAGCATCTGGCTTAATACAGAAGTATAGCTCTACTATTTGCAGTGACTTTCTGCTTAATATTCCTGCACTTGTGGCTTGATGTTTTATATGAAACAGATTAGACTGACTACGCCTGTATTTCATGAGTGCTGTATGTTTGACTGTGTGATGTCTGTTTTATGTATACATACCTGAATGTAGCATTGTTAAGGTCTATTTCTGTCTTTCTTTAGGAAGTATTGTTGGGTGTTATTGATGTTTATTTATAATCTGTCACATAATTTTACTCTATTATATTATTGCATACTTTTGTCCTGGGGTCCATTTTGGTTTAGTTCAATGTATATAAAACACCTCAGTGAGCATTTTCCTTAGCACTGAGTTGAAAGTAAGAAGCCTGTTCGTCCAGTCAACTGGTTAGTGTACAGGATTATGATCACTGGTTATTAAACTGTTTCCTGTAAACCAGGGTTTGATTCTGCCAGCCTTCTTTTGCCTACTCTGAGACAGTCACTTAACCTGTGTGACTGGGCTGCATCTGAAAAATGCCCATGTAGATCAGTGCTCTATTCCAGTTTATTATTAATACAGCATCTATTGGTTAAAACAGAACTGTTTATGTCCCTAGGGGGAAAAAGTATAGTCACAATACAAAAGCAATTTAACAATGTAATTGTTAACAACAATAAATCCTACATAATGACAAAAGTATGCATCATTTTCATATTACTTTAATTTCAGGCCAGAAGAGGGCAGTGTGTATCCTTTTACAACTGCCTCAAGTCTGTATATCTTATTGTGTACGATTCATTATGAGATCAAGCATTACACCTGTTGGAAGTCCTGTCAACTTGATACAACTAAATAAAATGAAAACTTGTGTGCGTGTGTGTGTGTGTGTGTGTGTGTGTGTGTGTGTGCATGCACATGTATTAAATCAGCATAATTTTACAACACTCATGCAATTGTTAGTTAAAGGTTTCACATGGCAGTTTGCTGTCTTAGACATGTTCAGCTGTCATGCTCACTGTTTATCACAATTTCGTAAGTTTTAATTAAAACGTAGCCAGGCTACATTAGTTGGGGTTGATTTGCACATATTACCAACAGCTGTTGGTGGTGAATACATGTTATACTAAGTATTGATATTAGTATCATCCTCTCACTGTCCTTGCTTATCTTTTTGTGCAAAAGGAGATCTGTTAGCTGTCTTGTTGTACCTTCTGCAGGATAACAGATTTATGTAACCATAGCAGAAACTCAATTTATTTATTTAAGATGTTATGCCAGATCAGGGCTTTGTTTAATTTATGTGATGTTTCCTCTAAGTTTTCAAGTGACAATCATTAACAAAATTAGCATTGCACTAAATTCGCTTGAACGATTGGGAAGCTTATCACTGCTGCTTCCTGTCATCATGGCTGAAACTCCAGCTTAGGAGTAGAATTGTCTTTACCAAGATCAGCTTTCCAGAACCAGAGATAGTTTCCTATAGTGTCATGTCTTTGTCAAGAGGTGTAGGAAAAGCAACAGGTTTTAGCCTGATGTTTAACCTATGCTGGGCATCACATATCTCAAATGCAAATGATTCTGTCTCAGAATTTTCTTCTGTCCCTCTTAAAATTGTTGATTTTGTGAGAAAAACAGATGGATTACAATAAAAAAATGATGATCATAACAGTCTTTTATTTTGTCATCTTTCTAAGTTAATAGTGTCAATCTCTAAAAAGTTTCCCTGATTTGGGGCCTTTGCCCCTGATAATTTGTTGTCTTTGTCCCTGATTCTGGAGGTAAGAAGTCAAGAGATGGGTACTAATAGCTGAAAGAAGGAAACAGCATTTTACATGGGTATTCAAGAATGTGGAATGCCTAGCGGAGGTCTATGCATGCTATATTATGACTGACACTTCCCTATCTTCATTTACATCAAATAAAACTGTTTAGCATGAACTAGCTTGTGAAGATACTTTCCACATGACGCACCTACGATATGGAAGATCACACATGCTGAACTGAGATTTATATTAACTTTCAAGCAGCAGCCGCTCAGGTACACAATTTCTGACTGGATATTAATATCATTTATAATGATGATGTAGGCGGCTACCAGCATATTCAGAAATGGTACAGGGAGAAACACTATAATACGTGAAAAATGTCATTTTAAACATACGTTTCAATGTGTTCATATGCCATATGACTGTCTTCTTTTGATGCTGAGTATAAAAATGAGGTATGAAACTAGGGTTTAACTAATTTTGTGAAGTAATCTAAAGTTGATTTTAAGGGAGAATACTGTTGCTTAATGTTTGAATAAGCATTCTGAAATTCTTTATATTTGAATGAACAGCTGAATCATTCAACCTACAAAAAGGGCTTGTTAAGTTAGTTGAGAATAATGTTTTTTTTATCAGACAGAGGACTCATAACAACTATCCTGAGCATTGTTGTATCATTTGAGGATTTTTTGAAGCTTGTAAGATGGCTGTACCATATAGATGTTTCATTTCTGGCAAACAGTTTTATACTCAACATCCTGTTGTCAGGCCACCCAAACCATTTACAACAATGTGTACAGCTACATAGAGGCAGAAGTACCTTCCCAAAATAATCTATTGTCAAGTCACCCAAACCATTTACAACAATGTGTGCAGCTGCATAGAGGCAGCAGTACCTACCCAAAATTAGGTAAGGGAGAAATTCAAAAAGAAGCCATCCTGGCTAAATCCAAGCATCCATAGGCTATATAACAAAAAGGAGAAAATCATGGCAAAAAATAAGTGCAATAAACACTAAGGTAAGAAATCCTTTATCAAACTAAATAAGGAACTCTAGGGACTAATTAAGTCTATCAAAGCCAAATTTCAGGAAAAGTAGCCTTCCAAGCTGAGGACAATCATAAGGCATTCTTCAGCTATGCCTGAAACATCAAAGGCAATATAAAACAATGTGCTGAACTAATTGTAAATGGAGCCATCTATACTAAGCTGGGTGATATAGCAAATCTACTGGCCAATAAATTCAGCTCTAATTTCATCCACTTTCTCATTCAGAAACCTTTCATGAAACATGACCTATTAGGCCCTCTAGAAGCATTATTTAACCACAGCTTTCCAAACAGGCTTTGTGCTGAATGAATGAGGGACTGCAATTTTTATTCCTCTGCCCAAAGGTGGGCTATCCATGGACCCAGGAAACTATCAATCCATAAGCTGTCAGGTCTCATATATAAAGCCATGGAAAAAGTTATCATGGATATGATAAATAATGACACAGGAAACCTTTAGACACTGGATCCAACCCAGTATGGCCAGCCTCTAGCAGAGTCTCTCAGAACTTGGTACTGGGGCCACTCATTTTTGGCATCTTTGTCTCTAAAGTCAAGGTTAATGTCAATGACCTCTGGCTGACCAAATCTGCAGATGAGTGCAAACTAATCAAAGCTATAGAATCCCCAAAGACACAAATTCCATTCAAGAAGGTGAAACATGACTAATAACTTGGGCCAGATTCACATTTTAAAATTCACTGGCAAGAAATCTAAAATAGGATTTTTCAGAAAGACAGCCACCCCTGGAAATTACTAAATTGATAATACACCCCTACGAGTATACTCTGTGGTCAGGGATTTGGGAATGCATGTAGACAGTGACTTGGCTTTTGGCCATCATATGTCTGCTGTGGTAAGGAAATCATTCTATGTTGTACAACTTTTAAGCAAGGGTATGGCATCCAGGTCCAGAAAAGTCATCATTCTATTGTACTTGGCTCTCATTAGACCAATCATTGAGTACAATGCCCCTTAAGTATGTATCTGACCAGGCATATGCATTAGCTGGAACATCCAAAGAAGTTCCCCACAAAAAATACATAGAGTTGACAAAATGTCCTATGTTGTCCACCTCAAAGACCTGTCCTCATACTCAATCTCCTACAGACTGCTAAGAAACAATCTAGGCCTAGCTTATAGACCATCTTCTGATCCAGCCTTGATTGACCTGTTGCATGACTGCAAAACAAATATAATCAGAAAGACATATGATAGGGACCTAAATCTTGTATGCAACATATATAAAACATGTTGGAGGGACAGGCATGCATTTCAGACATTCCCTTCTTGGGAACAGGCTTCCCATCCATGTGAAGCAGAGTTCTTTCCTGCACTTATTCTTGGACCAGTGCATGGAGGTTTGTAAATATGCCCCTGGCTGGCAATTATAACTCTCTTAGAAAGAGAGCACTAGCAAATGCTTGACTATGCATGCTCAAGTTATATATACCCGCTATAAAAATCTATGGTAGCATTTGAGATGCCTGGCTAGGCTAAAAAGCATCTTCTAGGGTCATTGACCTGGTAATTGCCCATGAACCTATTTATTTTGCCAAATGTACTTATAGGTTAGTAAAACAGCATATTATTTGCCATGATAATGTATAACTATAACTGTGGTATTAAGAAATGCAATTGGCTGTATAGGTATCTGAGTTTAGGGAACCCAATAGGCTACTTAAAATTCAGGAGAACTGAATAATTATTTAAACAGGCAAGGGAAGGCAATTTTGGTTTATTGTTAAAGGAAACAGCTAACTTCTTGATTATCTTTTTAAATGTCATAAGACCTTTTTGAACAAATAAATGTATCATTAGAACCATACTTTACAAAGTATTTTTTTAATTTATTTTCTTATATCACACATAGAACAGGTTTTAATTTAATACTACTATACCATGTTTGTAGCGGCATTTTTTGTTGAGATAAGTTATATCAGTTGGTTTAGATATGCATAAAATTATACAATAATGGTATTTTAACAGACTGTATTATGAAGCATCAAATGACTAAACCCTGAGCATCAGAAATGCCAACTAATGACTGAAACACAAAAAGGTAAAAAATAAAGATTAAGTGGATTTTTTCTGGGAGCAAGGATCCCTGCATCTTCCCTGATGTGGGATCAAACACTTCACCTCTGAACTTATATATACAACAGCATGATCACTCCAACTCAAAGAAAGGTGAAATCTCCCAAAAGAAGAGAATCATGGGATATCACACCAGCAGTGATTTCTTACGGAAAATGTGATTGGCATAGTGTATTTTTGCGTCTTGTGCATTGGGGTATTGACACTCAAGGAATTTGACCTTGATCACCTGTAGATATATAATTTTAATATGTCTTGCTGTTAATTTAATTAAATTTATATATTTAGTTTTTAAGCGGTAACTGCATTGGTGTTTCCTAGATCCTTTTAAGACACAACCTGGCCAAAAGAGTGAATGTAAATGTAATATAGATGAACAATTTAGGGTAGTCTATCAACTAGCAAGCTTTTGGAGGGAGTCAGAATTCTAGGCAGAAAACCCATACAAACACAAGGAGAACATGTAGACATATCACAGATATTATCTTGAGGCCAGGCTTGAGCCCTGAACATTTGAGCTGTGAGGTAGAGGTCTTAGCACTGGCCACCGTGTGCTGTGTTGTTGAATGATTTTAAATAATTGTTCAAATGACTGCATATGCATTTGTATTTATTTGTCACCCCTGCTGATGCTGCTATAATGAAATTTGCCACATTTACAGCTTGTTTTAATAAAGGTTTATATTTATACAGGTAGTATTTAGTGAGTACCGTATGAACTTTTTAAGTGCTGTTTCCTCTCCTATTGGTGAAGCTTTGAAAGTTAAAGTAAACCTTCTGACCGGTCAGGGAGAACACAATTATAACTGAAAAGTTCCACATATTCTCCCTTCCTCTTACTACTAAAATTGAGTGTCTTGTTTCAGGGAGTGGGTATAAGAGATAGGCTAAGCATGCTAGGCTTGCTACAGGAGTCATTAAAGTATGACAGAATGGGGGTAAGGATCTTGTGGCTCTGACTGCTACACAAAGTGGTTTAGGCAAATCAATCAATTCAAAGACCTGAAGAAAATGATGTCCAGATGTGCTCATGTACCATTTTGAGTATAATGCTGTTGAGTATTATTTTTCTCAAACATTATGTGAAAAAGCAAATCACTAGGCAGATAATGTTCTTTCTAATTACTGTGGCAGCTATTACTTCCTAGCATTCTTCCTGTTGTAAGTATTTAAATAATTATATTGAGTGGGTTATTGATGCATTTATCCATGACTGGAATCCACTAAAACATAACATAACTTGTACAAAAAAATAACTAATAAAAATAAACAAATAAGTACTGTACGAAAAACAGTCAGTATTCAGCATATGTGGGGTGCAAAACTGCAATCCACACACCTGACATTCACCATATTGAAGGTCTTGTTGTAAGAGTATCTGCAATCCAGATCCTATGAAATGTGTTTATTCATTTAGAGATGAGCATTAGAAATTGTGGTGTTTAGATGATTCAAATGCTTTATTACCTTGTTTACAAGAAAAAGAACACCTCAAGGTGTCCTTGGTTCATCCAACATCACCAGTGTAACATCTATGAAGAACAAGAGAAGAGTATACACGTAGCATATGACAGGCTTAGGCAATATCACTTAACACGATTTTGGTTATATAATCAGTATTGTAGAAATCCCTGGGTGAGTGCAGAAAATATACACCTGGATGTATAAGCTGGAAAGTGATGCTTGTAAAGCAATTGCAAGTGCATTAATCTGAGATAATTTCTAACCTAACCTAATTTATTACTTACAAAATAATCAGTCTATAAAATAAATGCAACATTTTAGGCATGTTAGTTAATGTAACATTGAATATAGTGCATTTCTAACCTTCTCCTGTCTGTTCCACGCTTGAACCATGGTATGGTGCTATCTGCTTGTGAAATCCTTGTAATGCCTAAGCAGCACTTCTGATATGTACTTCCATTACTTTTCATATTGCAAAAAGTGAATGCATTAAGTCTGAATTAGATGAGCCTAACAGCTTTGACTGGGCTAACAGGCACATAGTTTGAAAATTTCTCAGTGCTAAATGTACAATTTTATGATTCTTTATTCATTAATTTTGCAGGTAAGTGAGTTGGAACAAAATCTCCTTTTGAAGTCACAACCAATTACAAAGAAATCAGATAAATATTTACATTGATCACAATAGATGACAATATCTATTCCAATAGCACATCATCCAGTCACTCTCCTAGAGAAGAGCCCACTCTTGTTAAAATGTTGACAGCAAGGATCACCTTGAGATGTTTTAATTAGGGAACTGCTGAATAGTGTAAGCATTTATTTTCAGTAAAAATGGCAGGCCATTAAGCATGAAGGAAAGCAGGTAAGAGGATATTTTGATATAAGGAGACAGAAATGTTATTCCAAAGTCAAGATCCGTGTATACATAAAGAACAGCACAGACAAGAAAAAGATACAAGGGATGGTTTAATATGAAAGAGGATGTCGAAGAGGTATGCAGACATTCGGAGAATGTTTTGGGGTAAAGAAAATATCTAAGGAAATGAAAGTAGGTCATTTAGTTAGAAACTTAAATAGCCGCAAAGAACTGTATGAACATAATGAAGGATGTTTAATGGATTCATTATGGTGCTTCCTGGGAGTAGAGTTATACATAAATCTGCCAGTTTTGTTTAGAAACATTTTTAGAGATTTGCTTTGCAAGAAGGAGAAGAAGATGTTGTATGTAAAACCCCATAATGAACATTAGAAATGAGAATAACCTTTCCAAAGGAGAATTTTATTTATGTTGTAATGGCATCATGAAGTCCACAACATTAATTAATTAATGCATTTAGCAACATCCTATATATCTAGTTCATAGCTGTGAAGCTAGAGACCATCCAGACACATGGTAGGTGCATAACAGAGAATAAATGCTGAGCAGAATATCCCACCAGTCTATCCAAGCACACTCACTCATGCACAGATAATGGAAGTTTACAAGATCACCTGGTTACCTACAGCATGTCTTTAGAATGTGGGGGAGCACTACTTTGTAAAAACCCATGTAGGTAAAAGGGACATATCCAGACTCCATATAAAAGGCATAGCAACCAATGAATGCACTACATGCTGTGAGGATGTAATACCAATTGTCATGTCATTGTGCTGCTAAATCTGTAGTAGGTTTTTGGAATAACTAAATTTTTGTGACTGCCTTGATAGCATACTCAATAAATACACACACACACACACACACACACACACACACACACACACACACACACACACACACACACACACACACACACACACACACACACACACACACACACACACACACACACACACACACACCAATACATGCTCCAAAATCAACTCAACAGATATTCACGCTCAAGGCATAGTTTTTAAAATAAGATTTCAGAAAACTTTCTTAAAGTGACATATTTGTCTTTGATTACATTGCATTTATCAAATCTGTTCAAGTTAGTAAAAAAATCTATTTATGAAAAAGGTAAGGCTTATTTTATAAACAAGAGTGACAAGTCCTGCTGGTTTCTTTTTCTGCAACTTATGAATTCAAGGAGATTTTCTTATTTACACATTTCTGTATTTCCCCACATCTTCAGCCTGGTTTCCAAAAGACTGTACTTGTTTGTTTGTAGTTATATATAGCCTTTGACCAGCACCTCTACGATCAAGTTCAGCATATGTATTTTCTCAGCATAAATATCTATCCAGTACTATACTTTGTTTTTCCTCTGGTCATTCT
Organism: Protopterus annectens; assembly: GCF_019279795.1. Classification (NCBI taxonomy): domain Eukaryota; kingdom Metazoa; phylum Chordata; order Ceratodontiformes; family Protopteridae; genus Protopterus; species Protopterus annectens. The sequence goes on along the minus strand of NC_056725.1, from coordinate 1,323,640,420 downwards.
TTTCCTTCTGTCAAGCCCCAGTAATTATAGAAGAACTAGAAACTTATAAAGCAGGTAGTCATTCCTTGGTAGTTTCCATACCTGCTTAGCGAATGTTTGCCTTGGCCATTCAGGAACTCTACAAGATTCGGATAGTAATCTTGAAGATTGTATTCAGTAATATCATTGATCAAGGTGACACTCAATGCTCCTTCCACAGCAAAGTACCAAGCAAATTGTGCTAGAATGTTAGCCTTTGACACACTGAGTGATGATATTTACCTCTGTCTGATCCAGTTTATTACTTTGTTTTGATTATTAATCTCTGACACTCTGAAAACCATTGTTAAGAAACTTAACTACTATTGGAAAGGTATGCTTCCTTAAAAATCTATGCTTGTTAAAAGCCATATTTCTGTTTTTCATCACTTACTTGAATTCTGAGTATTTATTTCCTGCTTGTTGTTGATGCACAGGTAATTTTGCCATGCACCTTACTAACTTCTTATTGTTTGCAGTATAATTGTATAATGTAACCAATTATACGATTGCACAATGACAATAGTTTGTGCAAAACAGAGTCTGGTAATATTCCTGCAGTGACCAAGTAATTTCATGTTGACCAGGTTCTTGAGTAAAACATTTCATTCCTCGTTTCACTTAACCCTGGCACAGCAGTGTGTGTGTGTGTGTGTGTGTGTGTGTGTGTGTGTGTGTGTGTGTGTGTGTGTGTGTGTGTGTGTGTATGTGTGTGTGTGCATGTCTGTGCATATTTGTGCCAATGTGTGTGCATGCATGTATATAAACATGAATTGCAACAGTTGACTTGGTGCTTTCATCTGGTGTATTATTATTATTATATTACAAAAGCTTAAGAATGTATCCTGTTTTTTTAGCTCAAAAGTTGATACCTAGATGAATGATACTCATATCACTGGATCTTTTAGTTTCTTTATCTTTTTTTTTGCTATAAGATTAAACTCAATGAATCAGACATGCTTAAGATAACAATTTATTAATTATTTTTACTTGTAGAAATAACAGAGATGAAAGAAAACAGCTTTTCTACTTTAACAGGCCAGCTTCACTAGTTTAGATTTGTTAGATACTAACACAGTAACGTAACTGTCAGAAATTAAGGAGGTGCAGATCAGAAAAACATGCATCACTGATTATGGTGGGCCAGTGCTCAGCAGTGCGGGTGGTATTTAGTTTCCCTTGCAGGTAAGCTGGCTTTATAACTTATTACAATGATTTCAGTAGCTCAGCATAGCACAGCACATAACACAACATTACATAATGTTCCACCATAACATAAAATAATACAGTGTTGTACAGTATAAGATAATATGGCAAAGATTAATGCAGCATAGAAAGTACAGTTGTGTAAGTAAACTTGCCATAAGGTAGATGCTTGAATTATCACTGCTGCAGTAGCCTTAGCTATATGGGTTTTATTCTGCTAAGGATATAACAGACAGACAGCTTCCAAAGCTTCATGGCACCTTCCACATGCCCAAACCAACAGTCTGAGCTGAGCTGACTGAAAAGACAGGTTTGGTCATGAAGCTCTTAAGAGCTTTCATGCCAATGGAAGAAGAAAGGCCAAACCCTGAAAGGCAAAGCTAGGAACAGCAAAAATTTAAGCATCCACACCATGGCATAAACTACATACAAAAAACAAGGTAGATGGAGGGAGAGAGCAACTACTGCAGCAGTGATCATTCAAACATCTACTGTTATGGTAAGTTTACTTTACACATCTGTACTATGTGCATCATATTGATCACTGCTGCAGTAGCCTCAGCTATGTGGGTAGATTACCCTAGCTTACTACATTTGGGAGGTGAAGGAGAAGGGCCTGGGAAATGGAGAAGATTCCTAGCAAAATCTGGTCTACACCCAAAAGATCAGGCTTGTAATGCCTTGTAAACATATGTTTAGAGGACCAAGTTGCTGCTTTTAGAATATTTTTAAAATCCAACCCTTTCCAAAAAAGCCATAGATGAAGCCAAGGCTCTGGTGGGTCTTGACCGTGCCTGAAATAGTTTTGTTTTGATGAGTGTAAGAAAAGGTAATAGCCTGAGATAACCAAATAGTTTGCTTTGACACAGGTGTCCCTTCTTTTTACCTTCCCAAGAAATGAATAACTGATCAGAAGATCTGAAAGATTTAGTTCTGTCACAATGGTACCTGAGTGGTCTTTTGACATCCAAGGAATGGAGTATCTTTTCTGTCTCATTTTTAAGTTCAGAAAGAATATGGCAGATGGATAGTTAGCCATAAAAGAGGAATTAGTTCTCAAAGAAACCCTTTCCCTGAGAAAAATGAGTTAGGGTTGACTGACTATAAGAGCTTTCTACTTAGACACACTTCTTGCAGAGGTCAGAGGAATCCGTAAATCAGTTTTCCATGTTAAAAACCTCAAATCAGCCAGATTAGCTAGTTGAAATGCTGCATGAGTTAGCGTCTCTAACACAAAATTATGATCCAGAGGAATGGCAACCTGTTTTCTTGGAAGCCTCTTATGAAAGTCCCTTTCAAAAACATTTTGACATGAAAATGCATTGAAAGAGGAGGATCCATGAGGAGACATTCTGAAATGGCTGATAAATGAACCTTGATGGAGGTGCAAGAAAGGCCATAGGATATTAACTCACTAGCACCAGCTAGAAAACCTTTTCCATTTACTAACAAATGATTTTCCAATAGTAGGATTTCTTGCTTCCATTAGTACATGGCACACATCCTCAGTAAACAGGTGTCTAAAGGCATGACTTAGCTGTATTTTGTCTATCTGGATGCTCTGGGTAGACTGATCTATAACCTTACTAGTATACCCTCTTTGCATCTGCCCTTTTGCTAGGTTATTAAATGTCTGCCTAGGGTGCATGCTATCAAAGGCCTGCAAAGTGTTTTTCCAACAAGCCTTTTTATATAAAGATGTGTGTAAGTGCCCATCCACACCTTTAAAAAGTTTCACATCTAAGAAATCAAGGTTTAAGATTTACTGTGAGTAGCTCCTTTACTAGCATTGATTTCTTAGATGTGAAACTTTTTAAAGGGCAGATGCAAAGAGGTTCTTGTTTGTGCACTGATAACTCCATGTTTGAACAAGAAGTTATAAATCTGAAATCTAACCTGAGTAGAAGAGGGTATACTTGTAAGGTTATAGATCAGGCTGCCCAGAACATCCAGATAAATAGACAAAATACAGCTAAGCCATGGTTTTCAAATAGAGGTGCTAGTAACCATGATGTGAAAAGTAAATATCCCGATAAGAAGCAATGTCTAATTTTTAGATATAGTAACAACATAGTGAGATAGTGAAACACAATTGGGAAGTTCTGTTAAGTGATGATGCACTGAAGCATATAGTGGGAGAGACACCAGGCTTCAGTTTCAGAAGCAATACAATTTTAAAAGATTTACTTTGTTATGGACATGGTTTAACTAATGTAACCAGTAGTATTTCTCAATGGAAAGGCACACATGCCTGTAGAAACTGTAGAGCTTGCACATGCATCGAGAATGATAATACATTCACCCACCCAGTTATAAGAAGGAAATACATCATGCATCAATATGCAGACTGCAATACACGTAATCTCATTTATTTAGCCCAGTGTTGACAATGTTCATGTTTTTATGTGGGCAAAACTAATTGTAAATTAAAAGAGAGAATTCTGAAGCATCTCTCAGCTATTATGCTAATAAATATTTGTAATGCTTTATATTAGCATATAGGCCAGTGTGAGAGCCATACTTTTATATTTATGGTGTTACAAGTAGTCACACCTAGCATTAGAAGTGGAGATATTGTGAGTCTTACAGAATACAATGAGTTAAAATGGATTACAAAACTAGGTGCTGACATAGCAACTGGCCTTAATGGAGTTGTACCCTTGAAACCAGCCCTAAAAGGCGGAGAGTTAAATATTAGTTCATTATTGGTCAGGATGTCTTTAACGTGATGTACAAGTACTGAGCTGTATGTATTTTATTTTATCTGAAGAAGGGCTTAGACCTGAAAGTGCTCTTGTTTTATTAAAAGGTTTATATATCAGTCTGTTGGTTGTTTGCTTTTATTATTATTCTTTCTTGATAATGTGAACTACGATCAGATAAATCCTATTATAAACCTTTGCAGTACATGCAGCTTTAGCTGCTCTGATGTACCGGGAGTTAAAACTACAAAGTGTAGGAGCAAGAAGTCATTTTTTACAACTTTTAAACCTGTAAGCCACTAGCCTACAATAGAGACAGTGGCCAGAATTAAAGTGGTGTCCTTCTGATGGACCAACAGTTGCTTTACTTTACCACACCTTTTCTATACAGGAATGTGTCAACACCAAGTGTATTCCATCCTTTAAAGCTGTTAATGCTCTTTAATACTGTATTGCAGTGGCTGCTGTGTGTGCTCTTTGGGAGAGATTAGGGCATAACAACCCTGAAAAGTGCATGATGAGCATTATATGCTTCAAACACCAGATAGTAGTATATCTAGCATATCCTTTTGCCACTTTCTCACTGTAATCAGTATGATTCTATATTACATCGCATGATATAGGAGAATATAATGTACCATACATAGAACAGCAGTGTGTGCCATGGGTTTATATTGTATGTTTGGGTGTGTGCAGATGTGCAACAGGTTTCTTGGCAGCAGGAAGTAGGAAAAGACCATGAGCATTGGAACTGGATGGTTTTAAAAGAGAAAACATGTAATACACTTTCCTTTTGTTCTGAATATGAAGCCTCCAAAACAACCAGTAAGCAGACATGCATGTACCATATTATTACTACAGATGTATGCAAACAGTATTGAAAAGCATATAAAGTTTTGATTTGATGAGCACTTTTTGAAAATGCAGAATCAGTGTTTTTCTACATGTTCTTTCATTTCATACAGCTTTATAAAAGTGAAATCATTTGGGCTATACATTCCCTGCTAACATCATTTTCCAAACTTTATCTTTTGGCAGTTGGGAAACAACATTATTTTATTTCTTTCATCCTTTCCTGGTTTTGATTCACGTCTTATCTATATAGGGACTCTGGATTTTATACAAAGAGAAGTTTTTCATGAAATTTAGAACACGTATACTTTCCAGATAGTGCAGATGTATTCTATTTTTCATGGGAAATTATTTCATTTTGTAGAATGCAAACAGTATGAAAACAACAACTCACCTGTTTTACAGGTTGTGTTATAGCTTCTTAGACTAGTACTAGGCTAACTGCTCTTGTGGGTCATTTAAAGCCTAGCCAATTATCCCAAGTGAGAATAGAGACAGTGGCCAGAACTGAAGTGGTGTCCTTCTGATGGACCAACAGTTGCTTCACTTTACCACACAGTTTTGAAACTTTTTTACTGGTTAATTGGGTAATTTGTTTAAAAGCCTTTTCTGATTGCTTGTAGTCATCTAAAGCTGTTTTAAGTGTATTTTTTACCGTTTGTAGTTGTTTAAAGCTATTTTAAGTGTATTTTTTACTGTTTTTGCCTTATCTTTTCAAAAAAAAAATTTCCTTGTTTCCCATCTTTCTAAGCTAGTATAGTCCAGTTTTCAGGCTAGTGCTGAATTCAGGGCTGTGTTACAATTTTCTGAGTTGCCCATACCTTACTTGGATAGAGAGAGGTTTCTCTGTTCACCTGTGAGAGAGGGAGCTTTGAGCAGCCATCTGTCCCTGGAGGAGTGGTTCCAGCCCATAAGTTAGTAGTTTATAGGCCATTTTGGGTTAATTTCTATCTCTTTCATTTCCCTGCTGTAAAAACTGCATTTGCATGGTTTTGCACATATGGGCAGCATCGGTTAGCTAGGGCTAAATTTATCCCGGCTTCACCAAGTCTCCTCTTCAGTTTTTCCCTTGAAAGTAGTCTAACTCTCAACCTAAGCACTTAAAAAGCATCCTACAGTCCAGCACTTGCTCAGACCTAATAGCAAGCACTAATATACCCCAACACTTGAGTACCCAGCAGGGCAAGGCTCATTATTCACCCCTCACCAACCAAGCAACTAAGCAGCTCACCCTACTATTCAGGCATAACCAAAGGACAATTTCAGGTATACTCTCCAGTCCAGCTGGTGAGCCTGGGTATCCTGAGGCAATGTTACAACTGCCTCATGTACACAGACAACCCTCTCCTCCTACCACAAAACATTAACATATGCGAGAGATGCAATTATATAGCTGAATTGGAGGCTACGCTCTCTCCACCCAAGACTGGAACAGGCAGTCATGAGGAGAAGGTTAACACTTGCACCACACCTCCAGCCTCACATAGACATACTAAACGAGCACTGGCAAAAAATACACATAAATACACAAAATCATACTTGGAGGCTCTAAATAAAAACCTGCAAAAGCATCAAAGACCTCCAAAGCAGACACCCAAAAAACCTGCTCCAGTCACAAACCAGACAACACATAAAACACAAAATCAGTGTGCTGCACAATCACAGCCATTAAGGTGAAATAACATACCTAACACACTAGTAGTAGGTGACTCTATAGTCAGGCACACTGACATCCCACTCACTAGGCTGGACAAGGAGAAGGTTACTGTTAGATGCCTGTCGGGAGCCAGAATCCGCCACATAACAGAAGCACTCAGGTCACTCCAGAACAAGTACAAATATGACTTTGTCATTGTTCATGTTGGTGTGAATGACCTGAAATGTACCTCCCTGGACTACATGAAAAGAGACATGGCAGAGCTCTCTGATCATGTAGCCCAGGCGGGCATGACCCTGACCCTGAGGAGCATCCTGCCCTCACCAAGAATGATACCGCAGTATAAAGAACAAAATATCAATTTCAACAATTGGCTAAGCTTCTGGTGTCATTTAAAGGGGATCCAGTGTCTGTCAGTTTGGGACGACATGCTCGACAGGCCTCGTTGCTTCACAAGAGACGGCTTGCACCCGTCACCCCTAGGTTTTCGAATACTATCCGATAGTGATTTTTTTTAGGCAAGGCTCAAAAGTCAAACCCACCTCTGTAAACAGCACAAATAAAAAAATGAGGGTTATGCTACTCAACGCCAGGAGTTTAAATCTCAAAATGCACTAAGCACTCTTCAGTATGGAAAATGTCGACATCTGTGCAGTAACTGAAACCTGGTTCAAGGCTCCACAGAGCACCCCAGCACTACCAGGCTACAACTCATACCACACATTTTGGCCACAGAACATGGACCGAAACACAAAAGGAGGGGGTGTATCCATATTCATCAAGGATACCTACACCTCCAGGTTAGTGGTGCAGCATGATACCTCCGAGATCATCCATGTGCAACTAACATCAGGCAAATCTGCAATGCAAATTGTGACCTGCTACATATCACCCTCCATGACCCAGGACCACCACTCCGCCTTTCAGGAGACACTGGAAAACATGAAGGTCCTACTGAACACTCAAGTGTAGGGTAATTTATTGCACTGTTGTGATTATTTTGCTGCTTGTGTATCTCTGCTACCTTTAAACTACAACAAAAAGAAAAAAAAAACAAAAAATCTTGCTTTTTTCCCACTTTCTGAAAGTTAAGAAAGTTCAGTTACAGATTTGCTGTTCTGAACTGTTTGGAAGTTTCTAGAAGGCCAGTGCTTGCTTGGGCTAAAGGGAAGTCTCTGTGTTCACCAGTGGGAGTGGTTAACACTGAACAGCCTGCCTGTCCCTGGAGGAGTGGTTACTACCTAGAAGCTGTAGTTTTATTGGCCATTTTGGGTCAATTCTAAACTCCTTGATCTCTCTTTCTTAAAACCCTACAACTCTTTTTTTGCATGGTTTTGCGCACTGAGCAGCGTCGGGCAGCGCCGCCTACACAGGTTTAAACTATTCCAGGCTCCACAAAGTCTGCTCTTCACTTTTTCCCTTAGAACTGTTGAAACTCTCAAAGTAATCACTCTATTCTCTTTCTAAAGCCCTGCACTTGCTCAGCTCTTATAAGGAAACACTAACTAACTAAAGCACTACACCCTCCTTGACTTCTCATAAGTATTAGACTCCTGATTGGTCCTTCTTGATCAAGTGAAAAATCAGTTCCCTTCCCTAATCTGATCAGTAAAAAAAAACAGTTCCCTATACTAATCTGGTCCAAGGGTCAGTTTCAAGGTTACTCTCCAGTCCAGCTGGTGAATCTGGGAATTTTGAGGCAATGTTACAATTGCCTTATGTACACAGCCAACCCTCTCCTCCTTCCAACAAACTCTAATACATGTGAGAGATGCAGTTACACAGCCAAACTGGAGGCAGAGCTCTCTCAACCCAAGACTGGCACAGTCAGTCAGGAGGAAAAGGTAACCACCCTCACCACAAATCCAGTCTCACACAGACCTATTGCATCTGCATACCCAACACATAAACACACAAAAACATACTCGAAGGCTCTAAATAAAAATCTGCCTAAACAGCAAAGACCTCCTAAGCAGATATCCAAGCAACAGCCACCCCTCAACAATACCCACAAATCACATATCTCACAAAATCAGTGTGCCTCACAGTCACAGCCCATAAGGCCAAACAGCACACCAAATACACTTGTTATAGGGGACTCTATTGTCCGGCACACTGACGTCCCACTCACCAGACTGAACAAGGAGAAGGTCACTGTAAGCTGCCTGTCGGGTGCCAGGATCCGTCACATAATGCAAGCACTCAGGTCACTCCAAAGTATGTACAAGTAGGACTCCATCATTGTCCATGCTGGTGTGAATGACCTGAGACGTACCTCCCTGGACTACATGAAAAGAGACATAGAGGAGCTCTCTGACCATGTAGCCCAGGCTGGTATGTCCCTGACCTTGAGTAGCATCTTGCCCTCACCAAAAGCGATGCCACAGTATAAAGACAAAATGATCAGTTTCAACAATTGGCTAAAGTATTGGTGTCATTCAAAGGGGATCCAGTGTCTGTCAGCCTGGGATGACATGCTCGACAAGCCACGTTGCTTCGCTAGGGACGGCTTGCACCTGTCACCCTTAGGCTTTTGTATACTGGCCAAGGCTCTTGCCACTCCCATAGTGCCTTTTTTAGGCAAGGCTTAAAGGACAAACTCACCTCCATAGACAACCCAAGGTAATGCTACTCAATGCCAGACATCTATACCTCAAGATGCATGCACTCGAGACTCTCCTCAGTATGGAGAAAATCGATGTCTGTTCAGTAACAGAAACCTGGTTCAAGGCTCCTGAGAGCACCCCAGCACTACCAGGTTATAACTCATACCATGCATTTCGGCCCCAAAACTCAGACCGAAGCACAAAAGGAGGGGGAGTATCTATATTCATCAAAGATACCTACACCTCCAGGTTAGTGGCACTGCACGAAGCATCGGAAACCATCCATGTGCAACTAACAGTGGGCAAAACTGCCTTTCAGTTTGTAGCCTGCTACAGAACACCCTCCCTATTACAGGAACCCCACTTGGCATTCCTGAGAACACTGGAGAATATGAAGGTCTCTCCAAACACTATGTTATTGGGTGACTTCAACTACCCAAACATTGACTGGGAAAACTACTCAAGCCCAAACACCCTCGCCCAATGGTTCCTTGAATTTATAAACTCTAACGCAATGGAACAACTGGTCACCACTCCCACAAGAGGGAACAACATATTGGACCTGGTCATCACCAACATGGGGACTCTATGTTCCACACCAGAGGTAAACCCCTCATTGGTAAGATCATAAACAATTTTCCCTGGACATCCATATCCCGTCCCCACCCCCAGCCAAGGAAATCACTGTAAAGAATTTCTCCAAAGCCAACTTTGCACTTCTCAAGACTGAGGTGGAATCCTTCAAAGGCCCTGGGCCAGAGGATAATACAGCCCAATCCACAGAATCCTTTACAAATGCATTCTATGAGCACCTGCAGGAATGCATGGATCGTGCTATCCCATATAAAACCAAGACTCACTCCTCCAAAAACAGGAAACCGGTCTGGTGGACCCCAGCCATAAATAAGCTATACAGCAGAAGGAGGAAGCTACTACATGACAGAGCAAAATCCCAAAAAGGGAAGGCATCTCTGATCAGTATTAGCAAGAAACTTCGATCCCTCATAAAATCATCAAAGGCCAGTTTCGAAAGAAAAATTGCCCTAGACACTAAAGATAATCACAAGGCCTTCTTTAGTTATGTCAGAAACATGGGCAGAAACTCCCAGATATGCTCTGAATTGTTGCATAATGGTACAAAATATACCAAACCTACAGACATAGCCAACATCCTGGCAGACAGATTCAGCACAAACTTCTCCCCCCTTCCCCCCCAAAGGAGAAAATGCCTATCCCAACTGAATGTAACCTCCCTGACATCACAGATGCACAGGTGAAAGCTGCCCTCTCCAAAGCAAAAAACACAGCATCTATGGGACTGGACGGTGTCCCAGGCTGTGTCTTACACGAGCTCCAAGAAGAAGTGAACCCTCACATTAAGTCACTTAGCCTTACTACAGGATATGTACCCAAAGAATGGCGTACAGCTACAGTGGTCCCACTCCACAAAGGTGGTGCCACAATGGACCCCGGAAACTATCTCCCCATAAGCCTGACTAGTCTGGTCTGTAAAGCTATGGAGCGTATTATCATGGAACTCATAAACAAAGACATTGGGAGCCTCCAGACACTGGACCCTACCCAATTCGGCTTTGTTAAGGGCAGATCTTGCCTCTTAAACCTAGTTGCTTTCTTTGAAACAGTTACCAAAGCCATAGATGAGGGCAAGGTAGTCCACACAGCCTACCTGGACCTCGCAAAAGCCTTCAACACAATACCCCACTGGCATCATAAATAAGCTTACCAGCTTAAATATCAACCCCTATATCACAAGATGGGTTGCAAACTGGCTCAGAGATAGAACCCACATGGTCAGAATCGCAGGTGCCATGTCCGAATCCAAACCAGTTACAAGTGGCATCCCACAGGGCTCAGTTCTGGGACCTCTCTTGTTCGGTATATACTTCTCTGAGGTTCAGGCTAACACGGGGGATTATGGCTGACAAAGTTTGCAGATGACTGCAAACTGGGGCCATAATCGAATCTCCAGCTGACACAAGCATCCTCCAAAAGGTCTCACAGAGATGGATGCTTGGTGCCAGAGCCATGGCCTCAAGCTAAATGCAAAAAGTGCATAGTCATCCCCTTTGGGAAAAACAAGGTGCCCACAAATTACCACATAGGTGGTAATCCATTAAGTACGGAAGACATAATTAGAGATTTGGGGACCAATGTAGATAGTAATCTCTCCTTTGATAATCACGTTGCCAAAGTGGTTAGAAAGACCTTCTATATAGCCCACCTTATCATGAAAGGGTTCGCATCTAGATCAAGAGAGGTCATTGTGCCCCTCTACTCATCACTCATCAGGCCCATAATTGAATACAATGCCCCTTTTGGGATGTACTTTACCCGACACCTGCAGCAACTGGAGAGACCCCAAAAGTATCTCACCAAGAGGATCATGGGCTACAAACAGATGTCCTATGCAGCTCGACTAAAGAAACTCCAGCTCTACTCAGTTGCTTACCACCTACTCAGAGGCGATCTATGCCTGACGACAAAGCCATGTCAAACCCAGAATTAATGGACATGCTCCACCTCAAAAATCCAAGTCCCTTAGAGCTACACGCTCCAGGGACCTAAACCTCAGTACAAAAATAAATAGGACATGCTGGAGGGACAGATTCATTTCTCAGAGGCTCCCCTCACTCTGGAATAGAATCCCAATTCATGTTAGACATAGCCCCTCGCTGACCCTCTTCAAGCGGAATTTGGACGTGTGAATGGGAAATTGCAAATTCACCCCTGGGATCTCTCCTGTGTCCCTGCTAGACAGAGGCACAGTAAACTAATCTTAAAAGGGTACCTTCTGTGACCTACTTTACAGAGGCACAGTAGGCTAATCTAATAGGGAGGCGAAAGCCAAATACACTCTGGCTAGGCTTATAAATGCCCTAGGGCAGATAGCCTAGTATCTGCCTATGAACCTATAAACCTATGAATATTGGGCGATTTCAAGTACCCTACCATTAACTGGAAAAACTACTCAAGTACAAACTCCCAGGTCCAGCACTTCCTGGAATTTATCAACTCAAATGCCCTGGACCAGCTGGTAAACCCCCCCTACCAGAGGTGAAAACATATTGGACCTGGTCATCACCAACATGGGCGACAGGTGTTCCACACTGGAGGTCAACCCATCACTGATTAGATCAGACCATAAACTAATCACTCTGGATGTCCACACCACACCACCACCTCCAACCAAGGAAACCACAGTGAAAACCTTTTCTATAGAAAACTTCACCTTACTTAAGACAGAGGTGGTAAGTTTCACAGCCCCCACGCTAAAGGATAACAGTGTCCAAGATGCAGGGACCTTTACAAATGCACTCTATGAGCATCTACAAGGATGCATGGATCGTGCCATCCCAAGCAAAACCAAGACTCACTCCCCTAAGAGAAGGAAACCAGTCTGGTGGACCCCTGCCATAAACAGGCTATACAATAGGAGGAGCAAACTAGTTCAGAAAAAAAGCAAATCCCAAGAAGAAAAGACCTCCCTGATCAGTATCAGTAAGAAACTAAGGTCCCTCATAAAATCCTCCGAGGCTAACTTCGAAAGAAAAATAGCCAAGGATTCAAAAGATAACTACAAAGCCTTCTTTAGCTATGTCAAAAGTCTAAGTGGCAACTCGCAGATATGCTCTGAGCTAGTGGAAAATAGCACAAAATATACTGAACCCACTGATATTGCCAACATCCTGGCAGATAGATTCAGTGCAAACGTCACCCCACTCTCACTCCCAAAAGGACCCACAACAATACTGGAAAAGTGTAGTGTCGCACAAGTGAAAACAGCCCTTTCAAAAGCCAAAAGCACAGTGTCAATGGGGCCAGATGGTGTCCCAGGCTGCGTCTAGCACAAACTACAAAACAAACTAACCCCCCACCTAAACACACTGTTCAACCTCAGCCTCTCCACAGGCTACGTGCCCATAGAATGGCACACAGCAATGGTTATTCTGCTCCACAAAGGAGGCACCACAACTGACCCTGGTAACTATCGCTCCATAAGCTTGACTAGCCTGGTCTGCAAGGCTATGGAGCGCATCATCATGGAACTCATTAACAAAGACATTGGGAAACTCCAAACACTTGACCTGACCCAGTTCAGCTTTGTTAAGTGCAGATCATACCTACTAAACCTGGTTGACTTCTTTGAGACAGTCACCAAGGCCATAGATGAAGGGAAGGTAGTTCACACAGCCTACCTTGACCTCGCCAAGACTTGTGACACCATTCCCCACACAGGAATTATAGAAAAACTCACCAGCTTGAACATAAACCCCTACTTCATGAGATGAGTTGCCAACTGGCTTACAGACAGAACTCACACGGTAAGAATAGTGGGCTCCAGGTCCGACTCTAAACCAGTCACAAGTGGTGTCCCACTAGGCTTGGTCCTGGGACCCCTACTGTTCGGCATATACTTTTCAGATGTAAAGGAAAACACAGGAGGACTATGGCTAACCAAGTTCGCCGATGACTGCAAACTGGGAACCATAAGTAACTCTCTGGCTGACACGGACATTCTCCAAAAGGGCCTTTACTGAGATGGACACCTGGTGTCAAAGTCATGGTTTCAAGCTAAATGCCAAAAAATGCATAGTCATCCCGTTTGGGAAAAACAAAACACCCATGAATTACCACATAGGTGGCAACCCCCTTAATACAGAAGAGGTAATAAGAGATCTAGGGACCCAGGTAGATAGTAATATCTCCTTTGACAATCATATTGCCAAAGTACTTAGGAAATCCTTTTACATAGCCCATCTAATTACTAAAGGGTTTGCATCTAGAAATAAAGAGGTTATAGTGCCCCTCTACTCATCACTCATCAGACCCATCATAGAGTACAATGCCCCGTTTGGGATGTACCTCACAAGACACTTCCAACAGCTGGAAAGACCACAAAAGTACCTCACCAAAAGGATTACTGGCCTCAAACATATGTCCTATGCAGCCTGACTGGAAAAACTCCAGCTGTACTCAGTGGCATATCGCTTACTCAGAGGTGATCTCTGCCTGACTTACAAAGCCATGTCCAACTCGGAATTGATGGACATGCTCCACCTAAAGAAATCCAAGTCACTGTGAGCCACTCGCTCTAGTGAGCTAAACCTCGCCACAACAATAAATATGCTGGACGGATAGATTCCTGTCACAGAGACTCCCCATGCTTTGGAACAAAATTCCTAACTACATTAGGCAGAGCTCCTCACTAACACTCCTCAAGAGATACCTTGACGAGTGGATGGGTAACAGAAAATACACCCATGGGATCACTTCATTGGCTCTTCTTGACAGAAGCTCAGTTCATTAATCAACAGGGTGTTGAAAGCTGACACACACTGGCTACGCTTATAAATGCCCTTGGGCAGATAGCCTAGTACCTACCTATGAACCTATGGAACTATGAACCCTGCAGCTTGTGGCTATAAGGTAAATACTTTAACCATTATGCCAACCTCCCACCTGAAAGTTCCACTTGTATCAAGATCATATCACCCCAGATGGGACTTGAACCCACAATCTCTGATGTAGGAAGCCAATGCCTTATCCATTACTATTACTTCATTTGATTTGTTTGAATGTATTTTACAAATGCTATCCTAATTCATAGCAAATGTGTACTTTCCATTTTATTTAATTTCTGCACCTATTTCCTTTAACTTGCTGTTTTTGATAAGCACAGTTGGGTGGAACAACTATGAGGCAATGAACCAAAGGTTTAAGGAAGAAGGACTAGGGTACATGCAGCCAAACATCTTTTGTACATAATGTAATGTCACACAGTGTGCAAACCAGCATGACACAATTAGGCTCTGCTTTTAACTGAGTGCTGTCAGAATTCTGAATTGTAAGCACTGTTTATGCTGTCGGCTTCATTTTTAATGCCATTAACATTTAATTCTGAGTGATGCATAACATTTTTTTTATTTTATCATACTGTTGCTTACCATGAAATAAAAAATATAGGTCTTCCAAGAGCTGAACATCATTAGTTGTTAATTATGCTAGCTGCATGCAACAGACACAAGGTTAAAATACCATGTCCCAGTGCTGTCTTAAAGCAGGAGACATAAAGACATGGGAGAATCCCCTAGATTTACTATTCTTCCATGCAGGACTAGCTTAGTATTGCACGGAAGTGGCCGTTTAGGAGCAGGACAGCAGTGCACCATGCATATTAATGAGGCACGCTGCCTGAGCTCCTAATTTTACATGGAGCATGTAAGAGTGCAGGGGGCATGTCTGAGAGCAGAGCTCTCAGAATATACACATCCCTGAAATGAAGAACAGCAGAAAGCCCTAAAAGAATGAGCGAGACCGCTCATAGGTGTACGCATCCCCCCAGCAACATCCCCCACACATGTACAAAAGCAATAGCTAACATAAAAAATATAAAGATACATTTTTTTATGAAACAGATTAAATTTAACCATAGCTGCATGGGTTTGCCCATTGCTTAGCTATGGTTAATGCAGCTTAAAAGGCAGAAGATGATAAAAAGCAAGATGTATGCAAATGAAGCAGTATAGCAATAGTGTAGTGGACAGAGCATTCACCTTATGAGCAGTCATTCTCCGCTCGAGTCCCACTGCAGCACATTCCATTTTCCATGTCAAATCATGTTATGATCAATATTTGCAGTTGCATAACCTACAAAATAACATATATTTGTGAACTGTAGTACTGCATTAAATGCAGATATGAGGTGTCAGTGTCATAATGTTGCAAAGTCCACAGATAATCACATGTGCCCCATACAGTATATGTACACAGGATTCAGGGATACAAATGGAAGGTTAAATGTGTAATGAATGATAATTCCATACAGCTTCCAAATGCCCCACCTTCCAAAGAACCATTAGAAATTACTGTTTAAATTACTGCAGTGGTAAGCAGGAGTAAGCACTAGTAAGCAAGTGTAAGCAGTAGTAAGCAGCAGTAAGCATATGTAAGCACCAGTAAGCGGGTTTAAGCCCATTTGCGTGGTGGTAAGCAATGTGTACACAGGTTAAGAAATATGGAAGCTAACTCTCTGTTAGCATATTTAACCAAAGGTTGGCAGTGCTTACCCTCATGCAAACCCATGCAAATAAAATCTGCTTACAAGTGCTTAAAAGTGCCTTAATCACTCTGTATCCAACAGCCGCTGTCCTACCCTGCAACAAAATGAACAGCCTTGCAGGACTTGAACCCAGGACCTTATACACTATAGTCACAGTTGTTAACCACCAAGCCATCACAGCAGTACAAAAGACTGAGGTATCACCAAACAAATACTCATTAAAGTAAAATCAAACTGAACATGTGAAAGGAATCAGTATACAGTCATATGTTTTATAATCTACTACATAACAAAAATATGTGAACTGGAGTATTGAAGTAAGCCCAGATGTGAGGTGTAATTGTAATAATAGTGTTGAAGTCCCCTATTAAACACAAGGACCCCATACAGTGTATGTACACATGAATCATGGATACCAGACATATATATATAACATGTAATGAATAATACATCAATGCCAAAAAGCAAATATAATGCAAATTAAATATTAAGCAATGCTAAGCATTGCACAGGCCAGCTTAGTAGGTGTAAGCAATGTGTAGTCCAGCTAACTTTATTTGCCCTGTGGTATACCCCTTTAAACAATGCCAACTTTAGTTAAGCAGGTTTGCCCATAGCCTAGCCTTTTCAAAACTGTCCAATCACGGCAAAGTGTGGGAAATCAGCCCTACGTAAACCCAACAGGCGGGGATAATTCTCATAACTGGTTGTAGCTTCCCCTTGCAGGTACAATGTCAGGACTGGGAGTGGGAGTGCGCTTTCGGGCACAGTGCTGGGGCATCCAGGAGTCTAGAGTCATAGCAGGACTCCTTGTCAAAGACCATGAGCAGAGACTGCTGCAGGGCCACTACCAGGATTCCCAATATAAAGTGGAAGCCTGGGACTGTCTCACCCATGACCTCACCAGTGCCACTGGCATACCTTGAACTGGTGAGCATGTCAGGCATCACTAAGCAGACCTGAAGTGACGGAAGGGGGATCTCTTGGATCAGTGGATCCAAGAGTCTAGGACAGCAGGGGAGGTCCCAGCTGTGTGTAAGTATCACTCTACTACTTGTTTAATAATTGCCAGCTCATGTATATTATGGATAGGTATGGCTAAATATTCCTCTTATGTCCTTCATAGTAGCAAGTGAGCGGGCCGCGAACCAGGATGCCCATGGATGTCACTTGGAGAGGTTGTGACATGAGGCAGGTTAGTAATACTTTTGCATGTACTGTCATAGGAAACAAATCTAAAAGTATTAGTAAGTTAATTGCCAGTGTAACACCTATATTGTTTAAGGCAAGTATTGCATACACCAAAAGATATGGCAGGAAGAGTCTCATATAGGTTGTATGTAATTAAAAGCATAATAGCCTGACAATAAAGGTCTAACTGCTGGACTGCATTTGTTTACTCTGGTATCATATGGTAATGTAGATTTGCAATCACTTCATAGTACTGCTGTATTAAGCAATGTTACCCACACTGTGCAATATAAAATGTGTAGGAATGTCTGTATATGACTAGTGTAATCCCCAGAGATCATTTAGTACAACTGAGAGAGACATAGACAGAAAACAGTGGAAAGACAGACAACAAAATCTGAATAGCACATGCAACTGAGGCGTGAACTGTTGTATTTTTAGCACACACAGCCATGGTTCGAATCCTGGGAGTGGTAGTAGTCTGCACACAGAATCATACCCCACAACTGTACAGATATGTCCAGTAAATTGGCCCATATTTGCTGCCTGTCACTCTATCCCCCTGGGAAATCAGTGGGATGATCCAAGACATATTGGCAGCAAACAAGAAATACAACTGTCACACATCTATAAGAACAAACCTGTCACTTTAACAACCCCCCAGTTATGAGAGTAATAAGCCAAGCATGTCCAATCTACACCCCCATGTTGTCAAGCTGTGACCAGAGTGTGTACAGTAACAGAGTGAGATGTATGTGCATAATAGTAATGTGGAATCTGGTACTTTGTGTGGCAACATTCAGGTAGTGCTAACAAACATTGCTCCCACAGGTACATCAGATACAAACACTGTGCCAAGAAATAAAAGCTTGATACCCTGTACTGGTACTGTTTACTCTGGTATTGTATGGCATTGTGAGTGTGGTGGTTTCTCTGAATAATAACGTATCACTGACCACTGTCACCCACACTGTGCTACATAATATAACTGTCTAGGAAATCTTGTATAAGAGTATTGTAAGTCACTAAAGGTTGAAGAGGGCAATAGTCTACATATGTTACGGTTCACATGCATGTGGCCAAGACATGGCCAGAGTCAGTGCAAAATGAGATGGACATGTATGTGCATAACATCAACCTGGTATCTGGGAGTATGTGTAGAAACAGTTAGTGTTAACAAACAATTCCTCCACAGGTATACCAGGTAAGAGGTGTATACTGCAGGTAAAACCTGTCCATGTATATAGTTGTTGACAGCCATAGCACTGTCCAAACTAAGGCAATAGGGTAGTGTAGTAATACTTGTAAGGTTCAGATAACAGCACTGACTAGGAAAGTAATGCGAACTACAGGAATATACTAGTTGTTAATTGACATCTTTCTCCTTCCCACTATATCTCCAACAATACACTAAATACCCATCTCAACTGGTACATGTTGACTCCACTGTAATGTTGGTACATATGTTCTATTGTTTGATAATTATTTAAATCTGTTTCTATGCATGTGCTATGTTGAAACACTCCAACATTGGTGGCATGGTGCCATCAATGTACCTGCATACTGTTGTTATTACCACTGTGGTCCCATATATGCATGTGTTCCATTTGCTATGCAACTGTTCCATATCTGGTGTCTGGGTTAATGGGAATATCTATGCATGCTGTTATACCTAATCCTAGAATGTGTTGACTATTACCAACTCACATATGTTGATAAACCATAACCACCATAGCATGTTTGGGAAAGCCGGTCCCGGCTGACACACCTGTTCAACCTCAGCTGGCCGTGGCACTGGGCATCAGTACATCTGGGGTCCAACCCGGAACCTCCTCGTCTATTGGTCCTGCACCATCTTCGGGTGGAACCACCTCAGGGGATGGGGCTCTCCCCCCAGGGAGTGGGCGCGGACAGGAACCTGTCACCTGTCGCCAGGTCTGTGTCGTGGTGAGTAGCAAGCTCCGCAAGGAAGTTGGAGATCTGCTTTGCCAGCTCGAAGGCCACATGTCACAACTATAGGGTCGGACTGGCTCTCCGACTAAGCCCCCAGCACAGCCACCTTTGGGTCTGTGAAGGTTCCGTGATGACTGCCCATGGGTGGGGACCTCAATCCCACTGTTTCTACTAGGACTAGGAGGCTCATGGGCTTTCGATTTCCCAACACCCTTCCCCTTCAAGGTGTTTATATCCCACATGTGTCATATACCGCCCCAGTATGCGTCTTGTCTTGTCTGTTAACCTACCCAACCTACTTCCCAAAATATACCTACAATCCCTCCCCAACATCCCACTCTCACAAAAAAGGGCAATCTGTTCTCAAAAAAAATATCGCCCCATACATAACTGTCCATTTCACACACATGTCCACTGGACACATGTAATCTTATCTAACTGGCATCACAACATATTAATGTTGGAGAACAACAAACATGTCCAGCTCCACCACAAATGTAAAGAATGTAGACAAAGCAAAGTTCTTCACTGGAAAAGCTTTTAATTCACAGACCAAAATAGGATAAGCGCTTTCGTGTATAAAAATATACGCTTCTTCAGATCTTAACATACAGTGGAGTTTAGCAAGTTTAGCAAGTTTATATATTCAAGCAGAAACCCTCAATTATTTTCAACAGACAATTAAACCATCCCTAATTAAATCGTTTTTCAATTAAACTAACAAACCTCCCTTCCAGATTGCTCAGCTTACAATCAGTATGTAGGACCTTAGTTCAATAAATGCAACTTTAAATAGTCATAAAAAACGTAACATTTAAAACCAACATAAAATTTAGAAAATAAAAAATAAAAAATACAAAATATAAATAAAACATATAACATATATATTAGGGATATTTCATAAGGAATAGTCATGAATTTTATATTTGGTTATGTCTTTATATGTTTTATTTATATTGCATATATCACACACAAGTATACTGTTGCTAGTATGGATTGACTCTAGCTGCACTGCATGCTGTTGTGTACCATATGTTATGCATGTTGACAGATGGGTAATAGGAGGGTTGTGTGTACTATCATTGTGCAACCTCACCTGTATGTGTGTGTGTGCATTCTGGTGTGTAGTTAGTTTGTCTGTAGGGTCACTCTGGTGAAGTGGAGGGAGGTTGATGCATGTAGGATGCATGTGTGCATGTGTGTGTGTTTGTGTGGGTGGCCATGTATGCACATGTGTGATTGTGGTGTTGTTCATACAGCAGTATCTCCCTTTGGGATCGTGCAGTGCATGGACATGGACTGCCACATGACACACCAGGAATACTTGTCATGTATGTAATCACAGGACAGCTGATAGTATAATAAGGTCTGTAGCATGGAACAGGCATTGAGAGGGAAGGTAGACACCAAGTATACCCTTAATATTGCATTCAGCAGAGAGGTGACTGACAACCCATGTATGCAGCACTATAGATGCTTTGGGAAATTACTAGTCAACACAAGGGAGTGTATCCAAATATTGCAGCTGTCACATGATAGGCAGATTGAGCAGCATATCTGGCATGTACTGAGCAATGCATACACATGACACTCCAGTGTGTGATATTATGGAGTGAACATAGCAGCCCCCATATATAGGGGCCATGCTTATGCTGTCTGGACATACACAGGGAGAACACTGAATGACAGCAGTGAGGCCATGTAAAACCACTCCACTCAGTTCAGGCAGGTAATGGAGTAACAGGTCTTGTGTTGTGATCACTTGTCTAGGCATTTAGAGGACTGATACATTAATGAGTGGTATCGATGAGTGTATGTTATCAAGTGTGATGCAGGATGGGGAACGCATGGGAATATACGTGGGATTGTCTGTAAAGTCACAGACAGGTAGTTATTAAGGTGGTGTGTGTGTGTGTGTTTGTTTGTGTGTGTGTGTGTGTGTGTGTGTGTGTGTGTGTGTGTGTGTGTGTGTGTGTGTGTGTGTGTGTGTGTGTGTGTGTGTGTGTGAACTGCTATGCACTGCTGTACAGGCCTTAAAGTGCGTTTATTGTTTCCCCCCCACAGGTGGCGAGGTGGGTCAGGGTCCCTCCTGCATGCAACCTAATGTTGGTGCCCATACAGACACCGAAGATGATGATAGTACTGTTGAGGTACAGGTCGGTTTGTCAGGGGCTGAAACAGAGCCATCATTTGACATCCCCCTTTTAGCCACCCCAACCCTGCACACAGTTTCAGTGCCTATACATACCCCATCACCACTGGCCATAGTGGAGGGACAGCTGGCATTTGGTGGCAGTGCACAGGAAAGTGTGGTAACCATGCTTACTGTGTCTGGTAACAGCAGACATAGCTGGATGTCCAGCAGGGCACCACCTAGGCAGATGTCCCCGGGTGCTCATTGTAGGGCCACTTTTCATCATGCCCCTGGCAGACGCGACACAGCTGGTACCAGCAGATGCATGCTTCAGGCTCTTATGGTGGTACAGGCACTTATGGAATGTTACACCAGACAAGGTCTGAGGCTGCAGAGGGCTGCTCTCACATCTGCAAGTAACAACTCCTGTGAACTGTCCGGTGCCATCCATGTGTTAACTGAGCTCATGGATAGATGGTCTGGTGAGATGATGGCCCTCATCGATTGTGGTCTGTCCATGCTTGAACATGTGGTGAGAGTGTGGTGACCACCATGTGGACGTAGGCTAGCAATGCCAACAGCTGGCAGTCCATGTGGAAGTGCTAGGACAGCAAGGGGCTCCTGTAGTGGCAGTACCAGCTGTGGCACTGTGGGGGGGGCATTGCCCACAGCACAGCAGGCCATGAGCACATGGTCTTGGCCAGTCCAAGGAGGGACCTGGTCCCAACAGACATTTGTCATTGTCAGGTGAGAGTAGCACATCAAGGTTTGTATCTGGACATGCCCATGGAACCCCTGGCAGGCACAGTCTACTTGTCCATGGCCAGGTATGGTCTGCAGATGTCCATAAACACCTGTGTAGGGCAGCCACATGACACAACTGTGTGCATGCATACCCGCACACTATACAAACACACCTAGGGCAACCCCGTACCTACACACACCACATCATCACACCCAGTTCACCTCATTACACCTCTCACTCACACACATGGTGTCAAATGTATGGTCCACCCCTGGCCTCTGGCAAACCAACAACACACCCTGTGCATATGATGATACCTGTGCCACATCCCTGTCATCCATACCATTGATGCAGGGACAGGCTAATATGGTTCTGATGCACATGGTGACTGTACTACAGTATACCACAGTACTGCAGTGTAACATGTTATAAGGAGTAAAGTGTAATGCATATTTGTCAGGTAGTGTAGCCATCCAGCAATGATGCATTATAGCTTTTAGTACACCGGTTGATTGTGGTCTCTATAATGTTATCCATTTGTGTTGTAGGTGTACATGTGTCAGCATGAGGATGGTCTGCAGTCATATTCCACAACGGAGTATGTTACTGTCGTGTCACCATGGCTGTGACATATCTGGGGTACAGTTGAGCACATGTCACAGGTTTTTATAACAGTTATTGCCTGTGCCACATGGACAGGTAACCCGCTGGGATGTGTATACTCTGCAATCTGATGTAGAACCATCCACATACACATACACTTTTACTTGGCAACACTGGAATTAGACCCCCTACCTAGGTATGTAGTGATACTGAAGTGTGTGGCTTTCATTGCACACACCATACAGCATTTAGGGCGAGGTGTGTTCCAGGTTACATGTTACATGAAGAATATCCCCAGGCATGTACAGTATGCTAATTGGGGATGTAATGGGTGTATACGGATGATACATAGTGTGACATGCCTTCATATACACATTAGCAGACACATAACAGGCAGACACACGTCCAAGAGACCAGGGCCTATCACTGCTAACTAACTTGACTGCGTGCCCAATGTGTTACAGGTAGGTTGTACACAGCACATGCATAACTGGCCTGGATTGTGGTATCAGTTAGCTATATGGTTGATGGTGACAGTGGTAACCATAACATGGTACATGGGACATATACCGGGTGTACTTTGGTGTAATGACAGTGTACACAGCACCCACATCCCTCAGTGAATGTTGTACTCCCTGAAACCCATGATGACACTCTGACATACCCACCATCACACATTGGCCATGACTGTGATACAACCCCTTGTATAGCCCAACAGTGGTACTACAGGGGTATGCATCTAATGCAAATGCCACATGCATAGTAGGGTGTTGCATTGTCATGCCTCACCTATGGGCAGCAACAACACTATCTGTACTACTGTGTGGCAATGGGTATTGTAATAGGTGTATGTGGCCTTGGAATGTTGTACCCTACAGATATACGGACATATACACATACACACACTTGCCAAACACAATGGGTATCCCATGCCTATCAACCCATTTGTACAACACTGTTGTGCTGGTACTGCAAGGCTTGTGTAGCCGGTATGGAGAGGAGCTTAACAGGGTACATGTAATATCCCATACAGCAGCAGCCACAACTGACTATGGCAATGGGTGTTGAGGTGGTTGTGAAGGCCCTCATGGAATTCCCAAGTACAGGTGTGCTAACACACAGACACTGCTATACTCAGTCATGCACACGTACACATGTGTCAGTACTGGGGTGCATCGCTGCAGGTGGTCATAGCTGTGTACCTAGCTATTGTCCAAGGTGTGATGGGTTGTGTAGGGGTTGTGTGTACAGTGGTATCCTGCCACCTGCCATGTGGCAGCAGGATATCTATTGACAGACACTACTGTGGTGCCCCTCAGGGTGAGAGTGACATGTATCAGCCAATCCTCCAGGTGCCTTCTGCACATGGCCACTGAGGTGATCAAGTTGACATGTATTCAACATGCATTACAAAAAAAATAGTTAGTGTCTGTGATGGAGACCTGTACCCATGCATGCTCTGTTGACTGAGGTAGTGTAGTGGAGGTACCCATGGCATGTAGTGTGCATAGGGTGTTATCTCCTATATGTACCAGTTCTTACACAGCTGGGCAGACATGTCAGTGTCAATCAAGCTTAGGTTGTCTGTATATATCCCAGCTGGATACCTGCCATCTGCACATCTCCACAGGGACTGAGAGTCATCAGCTTGGCAAGTAGCTATGCAGTAGGATGAATGTGTTGACAGATAGACATTTGACAACAATATGTGCTCCATAACTACATGTCAGAAGCCCTCACCAACATGTGCTGAACAGATGGTAGTCTACAGTTACATTCCACATGTCGGATCATTACCCAGTAGGGGTTATATACTGTGACACAGCTGACACACCAGGGATACAACAGGGAGGCCTCAGAGTTCAGCTATGCCTTCAGGTGTGCCTGTTGTTGTCAGTACTGCATTTAGCACTCTACTCTTGCCTGAGTAAGTACTGGCAACAGTAGTACCACCATGATACACTACATGCCAGTGTGACAGCACGTACCCTGGACTACTATCCCTGTATGTAACACATTCATATGGATAACAGTGCTGTACAGGCCTCATATATGCCTGTGTCCCACACATGACACCAACACCCCTTGCTACTGTAATGACAGCACATAGGTGCATGTATTATACGTGGCATTACATACACTTCTTACAGATGTCATTACCCTGCTATGTTATCAGACTGGGTGGTGTGAACTGGTCACCAAGGCTATGCCATGCTTAGCAGGTATCAACATTGCTGCAATATAACAGCTAAGCTGATTTGCGCACTGGTAAGTGAAGCCTGCACTGTGTAAGCACCCGTACATTTGCCCATAGCTTAGCACCACTTAGCTTCATGCAAACCCGCACAAACGTGCTTAAAGCTAATCAAAGCTGCCTTAATCACTCTGTATCCGACAGCCCTTGTTCTGCCCAGCAGCAAAATGAATAGTCCTTGGGGTCTTGAACCCAGCACCTTGTACACTATAGTCACAACACTAAGCCATGACCACTGTGAAGACAGCTGTTGTTTTTCCAATATATCTGTCAATACACATATTGATTAGTATTGAACAATTGCCTTTACTTCCACAATTGTGTAGTACTTGTTATTAATATGACTGTTGCATCACATATGTTGTTTTATCATAATGTACACATAGCAGATATATATGGTGAGATACATCTGGGAGGGTATACACAACCGTGAGGTTTACACATGACAGAAATATGGATATATATATATACATATAATAGGTTGATATATGTCTACATGCACATACACATGTATATTCATACATATGTCTGTATACACATTTGTATAGTGCAACATATGTGTACATCTCTTCATATGTACACACACACACACATATATATATATATATATATATATATATATATATATATATATATATGTATATATAGATATATGTATATATAGCTATATATGTATGCACATCCTATGTGTACGGATATGCCTATTTCTGCAGATATATATGTAGATATCTATAGCTATATGGGCATACATATCTATTCTGATATACCTATTACTGTCAATATATATGTAGATATCCATAAGTATATGTGCATATGTATCTCTATCTGTATATGTGTAGACCTATATTGCTGTGTATATGTATATGTCATAGTGTTTATATATATATATATATATATATATATATATATATATATATATATATATATAATATATATATATATATATATAGATAATATAGATATATACATATACATATATATATATATATATATATATATATATATATATATATATATATGTGTATATATCTATATCTATATATAGATATATACACATATACATATCGACATACATATTTGGATAATTATATATACATATATGTTCACCATATGTCCTGAACATGGAGTGGGGCCCTACCTCAGCCCCAATAGTCCCAACT
This sequence comes from Protopterus annectens, assembly GCF_019279795.1. Classification (NCBI taxonomy): domain Eukaryota; kingdom Metazoa; phylum Chordata; order Ceratodontiformes; family Protopteridae; genus Protopterus; species Protopterus annectens. Next base: position 1,323,614,258 of record NC_056725.1, on the reverse strand, counting down.
TCTTAGTGCAAGGGGATGTCAGGTATGCATTTCAGGTATATATGTAGACTATTGCTACTGTAATAGGGTTTGTCTTCACAGACGTGTGTGGGAGGCCACATTTGCTTTTAACATGTGCGCCATTGGCTACTGACAGACATCCTAAGGACATCATAGTACCGTATCACTGCTAGCACAGTAATGATACTGTGGACTACAGCAGAGATATGGCCAATACATGTGGACAGTCTGACACACTCTGGTCAGTCCAGAGGTATACACAGAACCCCTTAGTGCAAGACATGTGGACTAAGCCTGACAATGTGGATGTTAACAGTCATGTAGGTGGGTATATCATGTAAATAATGGTATATATTTGCCCCTATAGGTTATGCATTCACACACCCCTGTTTGGCCTGACACATAATAACCACTGGTATAGTTAGTGACATTCATCTGTACAGCATCCCACTGCTTTGTCTGACATACATGACTGTTATGGTGGCCTGGCAGCAGTACATCTGGCAAGTATCTGGACATAACATCACACTGGGTAAGTACACTAAGCTGCTAGGCATGTAACAAAGCACTCTGCAGGCTACAGGCAGACTGCCACAACACTGGCCTACATTTCTTATGGGGGAATACACATAGCAGGCTCTAAGGGCATGTCACAGCACAGAGTAACAGACACCTGTGTGAAAGTGCATAACCACAACCAATGTGAACACAGCCACAGCCATATATGGTAAGCTAGTGTAATAGAACAGTATATGGACTATCTGATCAACACCATCCTCACATGTGCCACTCACACACTAACCCTACCTATACTGGCCCACTGCACAGTGTGGTCCGATGCCTGTCTGTGGTATGGGACATGCGTGTGTTTGGCCCTACAAACATGTAAGCCCATAGGGTAACATACAGTGGAGCAACATGTAACATAGCTAGAACAGGACCAAGAACAATGACATCTACCACAGTCTGTACACAGGCCAAGGTATATTTTCACAATACACACACTGTCAACAATCACCATAAGTACACAGACTTCAATACTGTACACACAACCACAAAATGTCCAGGTTATGTTCTCAAATATAACCCCTACTATACATAACGTGTAGCAGTCTGATATCTCACTGGCTTGTTATCAGATAAGATGTCAATAAATTATGGTGTACAGAACATATGCAACTTTTACTACACGACATATATACAAAGGTTGACAGAGTTGTGGCTGGAGGCACAAACACAGGGCCAATATTGACATGTTGCCGTAATAACCTCATACATTTACTGTTGTAACAGGGTTTGTTGTAACATATGTCCTATGAGGAATATGAAGTCAGTAACTCTTATAGCTGTCACCATGTACTGACTGCAATCCCCACACTATGCGTCTGCAGTTCACAGATAGGTGCTCTGTGAGTAACATAAGTAACAAAAGGCACCACACACTGCAGTCTGCAGATGGCCCTACAAACGGGGGTGTCCTCAGAAGCATAGTACTGTCATGACAGGTATTAAAACATGTAGACCAGCCATATCCATACACACCCTGTTAAACCCACATTACTCCAAATGCAGAATAGAGACACTTACATTCTGTAGTCATGTCAGGTACATCCCCCTCCTGTGTGTTGCCTTGTTTCCACAGTGTATGTTGTTAGAGGTAAATTCCCAATCCATCTGTGATGCTGTTTGCCAAACACCAGATCTAGGTCCTACTCACAGTGACTGAAAAGGCCCAACACCAACATGGTGTTTTTAGATATTGGAGTGTGTTTCCATGCAATTGGCTATGGGAATGTTACCACAACTGTTCCACATGCAATCAGCTAGAGGAGGGCTGCAATTTGTGCAGAGGCCATCAACTGATCATGAGCATCACTTACAAAACACATGCTGCTGCCTATGCAAAGCAGGTGTAGTTCTCCACATCCACCAGAGAGGGAGTGAGAGAGGCAGACAGAGGCAAAGATAAGTCAGGGATGGGGTGGGAGAGTAAACCCTATGCATGTTTGTGTCACACACCTACCAGTACAGGGTATAAAACCCCTGACTGACTATGTATTGCTATCACATGTCTATGCAGTTATTGGATGTGCTACATAGTGTACATGTTGAGGAGCTCTCCAAATGTATATGTGATGGTGAGTGACATCTGTAACAGTGGTATTGTAGTGATACTGTAGGTGTAGTACACGTGCCTGTCTGCATGAACAGGTGACAGCATCAACACAGCCACACTCTCTCAGGGACTCACACCCATTGACACACTTATCAGGGTCAGGAATACACTTCATCACTAGTTAGTTTGCCATAATAAAGTACTGTGTAGGTATCACATGCACCACAGGGGCTATCCAGAGGTTATATAGGCAAAGGGTATGTGGAGGTGTCTGACATCAGACAACATGGTTCAGTATGCCAATGGGGGTTGTAGTGAATGTGAATGTGGTCAAAAGCATCATACACCACACACACAGACACAGGGTGCCAGTACTGACATGCATGCGTGCATTGCTTCATGGATGCATAGTGGTTGACTGTGCCAGAAGGCTATACAAGGCTAGGTGAAGGGTATACCTTGACATCAGGCCACATGACAATGGTCTGCAGTGTGGTCCAGGGGTGTAGTGTCTGGATTGGCCCGCACAGGTGGGTATTGTATTCACCATCCAGTCACCTGGGTAACTATTGTGTGTGGCCATTGCTGGTCAATGCTTGCCATGTATGTGTTCTTTAGAACATGACATGGACACTGTCTGGAATGTGCACACATCCCACATGCATGTACAGTGACATGTGGAACTGTACTTGGGATGTCTGGCCCATTTTGTGTACACAGATTGTTATAATCAGATGTGAATGTCCTTGCCTCATGTGCTGGTAACAGGTAATGGACAGCAGGTTGACCCTGCACCTACATTGATAGCATGATACAGGTATTCCCTGATGTCAGTGGCATTTGTCCATACAGGGCATGTATATAAGGCATGGTATGTCCTTTGTGCGTCACATTTGATGGCACCACATGTGTTGCAGGCGTCCAGTGGGGAGCATAGTGAAGGCACACTGTCTGCATGTACGTGTGTATTTTACTGATGGACAGGGTGCCATTCCCTCTGTCGTCCATTGCAATCACACCATGGTTACTATCTGTGGGCAATATGCAGGGTACTACCAACATAGCAATTGTTGCCTAGGCAAGTGTATTTGTGTATGAGACATGGGTTGAGAGTGTCCTCTGTGTAATACAAGGGTTGCTAACTTTGTTCACCAGGCCTTGATGTCACATGTAGGGGTATGGATTGCCACCCCAGCCTCTTGGCTATTTCACATCTGTTATCCTTGTAAGGTGGATATTGTGACATATAATAGGGCCACCATATAAGAAATTTGCAAAACCCACTCCACAATGAGTTCAGTTGTTACACACTCACAGCCACCTCCACACAGGATACAAATGACAAATACAGACACACACACCTGCCATGTCTGGGATTAGAACTCCTACCTAGCTAGTTATTAAACTATTCCATCCCCAAAGGTGTATTTCACAGTGAATGACATCAGCAGGTTTGCCAAAGTAGGACATTTGAATTGTAGTGAGTGTGACTACCCTAAAAATAATTGCTCCCTACACAGACATAGAAACACACACACAAACTTCCATACTTGCCATTTGTAGGAATAGAACCTTTACCAAAGTACTATATCACACCACAGCATTACGCTGTTATAGGACACGCCATGAAGATTACTGGGTGACACTTTTCCCAAAGGTGTATTTAACACTGAATGACATCAGCAGCCTTGCCAACATAGGGCATTTGATCTGTAGTGAGTGTGACAAGCCTAAAATGCATTGCTCCCTACACAAAGAAAGAAACACACTTGCCACATGTGGGACTAGAACCCCCTACCAAAGTACCATATCACACTATGGCATTATGCTGTTATAGGATGCACCACAAAGATTACTAGGCTACACCTTTCCCAAAGGTGTATTTCACAGTGAATGACATCAGCAGCCTTGACAAAGTGGAGCATTTGAATTGTAGTGTGTGTGTGACTAGCTTAAAAAGCATTGCTCCCGAAACAGACAGAGACACACAAACATAGTTTCCATGTCTGGGATTAAAACAACTACCTAACTAGTTTATCACACTACAGCATTACACAGTTATAGGATGTGCCACAGAGATTACTGGGCTGCATCTTTCCCAAAGGTATATTTCACAGTGAATGACATCAGCAGCCTTGCCAAAGTAGGACATTTGAATTGTAGTGAGTGTGACTAGCCTAAACAACATTACACAGGTTTAGGAAGCACCACAGAGATTACTGGGCTACTCCAATCCCAAAGTTGTATTTCAAAGTGGATGACATCAGCAGGCTTGTCATAGTAGGGCTATGGGGAGGGCAGTGTGTGTGCAGGGGCCATAACCCATTCATCTAGAGGTTGACACACCACATGTAGGCACATGCAGGGTTATATTCTGCAGGTACGTGTATACAGCTGCTAGATGACTACTGCCTTGTACAGTCATGTTGCACAGCTAGCACTTGCACCACATAGTCTGTAATGCTGATGGATACCAGTGGCTAATTTCTACAGTGAGTAACATTTACACATCATGTGGCTGTAGCCATTTGTCTGTGTGCTGGGTGGGACAGGCCTCATGATGGATGGCTCTTTGTCACAGCCACTCTCTTCCACACATCTATGTATGTCTACTTTTAGCATATTATAGTATGTTGTCCTTGGATATATGTCTGTATTCCTATCCAATGTGTGTGCAAAGCATGACTGGTGCGTACTGAGGAGTGTATGCACTAACATCTGCAACTGTTAGATATGTATGATCCACTGTTGTTTGCAGACATGGGCTTTATTTGTTTAAGTGTGTGAGCATGCCCAGTATACTCTTCCTTATTGAATGTGTGGATCAATTCCAGGTAGTTTGTACTCCAGTGCAGACCTTTGTGTTGTACACCTACATGTAGAAAACTGTTTCTGCAGGGTATCCGTAGATCATTTGGCAATATGGGGTCAAACTGTGCAAGGGATAGTGTGCTCTGTAGGTGACTGTGTCTGTGCTGCTTCTGCTACATGGTACTGGTGTTAGCAGAGATATTCAGACATGTGTACTGTTATACACTGTGATATTTTATGTCCTCAAGTACTGTCAGGTGGACATTCTTGCTCACAATGATGTCCTAGGGAACAAGGGTGAATGCAGCTGTGTCCGGTATTGTGGACAAACGTCTACATATTCATGTAAAGTTATGCCATTCTGGAGGGAGAGCTGCAGACACTTGCTGCTGGGTCTGTTTATCCGGTTCAACACCTTAGAACAGTGCTGACAGGGGTTCCCATACTTGTACATCCATCAACATGACAGCATGGTCTTATCTTGCTGTGGCAATGCCTCACAGCTGTACAGATTCACACAGGTTACCCAGAGACAGGGGTCATAAGTCAGGACATTACCCCTATTGTGGTGTATCAGCAGGTTTGTAGCCACCCATTTATGTGTTTGCAGCCTGGGATAGTGTGTGCACACAGCTGTGTGTCGGACCTTGCACATTCCATGTTGCCCATGCTCCCACCCCCCCCTCTATTATTCTATCCTCTTCCATACATTATGCATATATTCTCTGATACTTTCCCTAAGGTTATCACCTCATCACAGCTGTGTTTTGGTGTTGGTTCACAGTTCATGCAGTGGGACATGGTGGACATGTTACTGTGGTTTATCCACATGGCCTTGCATAGGGCTTATGTGGAGTGTGTTATGTTGTTATTTGGGTGTCCATGACATAACATGCATTGGCAGTATGTGTGAGACACAGGCCTTTGGCAGAGGCCTGTAGGCCATTTGGTGGTGATGCAGGCCAGCTGTGGCAGGCCATTGCATTCTGTCAGTCCTACAGTCCCAGACCACCATACAGTATATTACCCTGGGGTGACAAGGTAGGTGTGCTAGGTGTTCATGCCAATAGTTTATATCAGTATTGATCAGGTGGTGTGGATGCTGGCAGGGTGCTACCTACAGCTAGGGACACATCTGTATGGGACACCTGCACTGCATACTGCATTCTTTCGCTATTGCCATATACAGGTGGGGTCATATTGTACCCATTCCCCACAGCAGGGATAACACCAGAGAGGTACCTGTGGGTGGTGTTTGGGTGAGCTGGGTGCATGTGTGCTATGGATACTACTTGCATCTGATGCACGGATATGCATGGGCCATTCCAGTTATGTTGGCATGCACAGGTACATCAGCTGTTTCCCAATACATTAGTCCTATCACCTTTGTGATCTGCAAGTATTCGGGCAGATGACACTGGTATTCCCTACTACAGGCCCAGATAATGTGATGCATACCTATATGTACAATTCGAAGGGTGTGTCCATTTCACAGTTACACATTATATACTGTATGTCTGGGGTACTTTCCCCTGTGTACTGCTTGTATATCTAGCCCAACAGCCATACCATGTCAATCTTTCAGATAGTGACACATATTACCACCATACATTTACAATGGCCTACTGCTAGCATGTGTTATACTGGTGGGTATTGTCTTTGGCACTGCAGTTGTGAGGACTTGGCCCTGTCATCAGCAGTAGTGGGCAATGGCCACCAGGCCATACCTCAACATGCATACATACTGACCAGTCTCACAAAATATGAAACACACACATACCTGCATGTTGTACAAATGCTACCATCTGTCCTGCTACCTTGGCCACTTCTGGGCATCTGTGCTCCATTGGTATTATACCTACACATACATGTTACTACATTTCTACATAGGATTGGGGGAACACCTGACTGTTACTACATGTCTACATAGGATATGGGGGGGGGCATGCCTGACTGTTTCTACATTGCTACACAGGATTGGGGGGCACACCTGACTGTTACTACATTTCTACATAGGATTGGGGTGGGGCACACCTGACTGTTACTACATGTCTACATAGGATATGGGGGACACTCCTCACTGTTTCTACATTGCTACACAGGATTGGGGGGCACACTTGACTGTTACTACATTTCTACGTAGGATCTGGGGAGGGGCACACCTGACTGTTACTACATGTCTACATAGGATGTGGGGGGGCACACCTGACTGTTTCTACATTGCTACACAGGATTGAGGGGGCACACCTGACACTTGTACACATTTGCTATGACTGTACTGGTATGTCAGGTACTCCATTTCATTCTGTTTTCTAACCTATGATGCTGACTAGATGCATATCAGTGTACTACAGGCCTTACATTTGATTGACCTACATATTAGTTTCTGACTTCCTACCCTTCAGAACTAACTGCCTGACCTGATGTAGTCTGTCTGTGTAGGCATGGGGGGTTACCCATAGGCATTATTCAGAGGCCTTAGCACAGCCATTGTTTGTGTTTGTCTACACCTGTCCTGCTGGCTGTGACTCTTGTTGGGTATGTGAACCTCCCTGACTGGCATGTGTATGTCATATGGACACATAAGGCCCAACACATTTCCTGCAGTGGGTTTTGTCACCATGTGTAGTGCTGGCTACTATGATGACCCCAGTATTTGTTACAGATCTCATGCTGCCACTATAGTTGTCTACTATCTGCTGGCTTTCCATTCAGCCACCTGATTCCCTTGCATGCTCACATCCATACCATAGATACAGGTAACAACACATACTACTGCATTCGGCAGTTGATAAGTTAAATGACTTACTTTGTGAGTGTGCCAGTATTGAGGGTGGTGCTGGAGGGCTGCCTATGTCAGATACACATAGTATACTCCCTACACATGGTTGAGCACAGGTAGTGTCATGTTTGGCATCCTTTTACTGTATGTGCGAGTCAGAGAGAGAGGTGTTATTCCCTGCATCCCCCCTGTTTCAGTGTATGTGCTATGCATTGCCTCTTTGCCAAGGCCAGGGCATACTGGGCATGCCTCCTTCTTCCTACTGGGGCAGGCTCAGGTTGTTCCTCCTCCGAGTCACCCTGTGCCAGTGCAGGCCTTGGCAATGGTGGGGGGCTGTGTGGCCCTGCCCCATGCTGTTCCTGCTGCAGCTGTTTCCACAGGATCATATTGTGTAGCATGGCACATACGATGACAATTTGAGTACATGTAGCTGGTGAGTACTGCAAGGCTCCAGCGGATGTGTCCAGGCACTGGAACTGTGACTTGAGCATCCCAAACACATGCTCTATTATGATTCTGGTCAGTGCGTGTGCCTCATTATGGAGTTCTTGTTCAGGTGTGTGTGCATTTCTGATGGGTGTCATCAGTTACGGCTCCAGTCCATAACCAGCATCCCCCATTAGGTGACCATAAGGGATGCCCCCATTGGCAAATCTCTGGTACAGCTGTGTCAGATGCCAGATGTGGGAATTGTGATAGCTTCCAGGGCAGTCAGCACACACATTCATTATTATGCCCTGGGCATTGCACACAACCTGGCAGTTGATGGAGGGAAAGTCCTTGCAGTTGATGTAGACCCTACCCCACTCACCAGGTGGTGCTTTGATGCATATGTGCGTGCAGTCTATAACATCCACTACCTCAGGTTATTCTGCTATTTGGTGGAAGAGACTCATATTCCTGGCCAAGACCTCATGGCTGTTGTGGAAATATATGTGCTCACTGAGATGTGCTGACATGGCATCCAGGAACTGGTGGAGTACCCTGGATGCTGATGCCTGTGAGATCCCTATGATATCCCCAGTTGGCCTTTGGAAGGTACCTTTAACTAGTATTCTTAGGCCTACACATACCTTGGTATCCACTGGGATGGGTTCCCCTCTGTTAGTTCTGTGTGTGAGGTGTGGCCAGCATAGCTCAACAATTTGCTGTAGGAGTTTCCTCTCCACCCTATAGCGCTCCACTATCTCCAGCTCATGTAGCCACTGGTAGGTTACCCTGGGTCTCTACACTCTTCTCTGTCTCCTCACTGTGGGTTAGTCAACAGCATTCATATCCTCACCACCCTCAGCCTCTTCCACATGCTGTTGTATGATAGCTATTGCAGCCCCTATCATTTTGTTGTTTTTGTTTGTTAAAAGGTCCCTGCTTGTATACACTGGTGGTGTAGAGTATGTGGGAAAAAACAGAGGGATAGATGTTTGCATAGTTTATAGTAGTGTTCTGGGCTGGGCTGGTCTGCTGCCTGTGTAATTGGCTGATTCTGATACATTTCTCCTGCCAGCTATGCTAGTTCTTTTAGATTACCTTCCTACTGCTGCTTTCCCCTCACGCTACCTTCCTGTTTAAGCCCGGGGATGCACTGCACAAACACAGTGCTGAAATGTGCACAGAGCTGCTATTTCCTGGTTTACTTTTTTTATGTTTAAAACCTGGTACGCGGTGCGCACACCCGCTTAGGCAATGTAAAGAGTGCTATGCAGCTTCAGACACACACCCTTGCTTAGCTCTGGTAAGCTAAAGGCAAACCTGAGCCACAGGGCTCCAATCCACTTACAGTATGCCGGACACACACCCCTATGATGTCAGCTTACTCCTAGGCTTGCACCAAGCTATTCCTGCTCTTACACTGATGGGTGCTGACTAGCATGCAGGGGAAATCTGGGATTCAGTATCATTCCCCTCATTAGCATAGGATTGCCTGCTGATGCATTGTTACAGATCAAACACTGAGCCTCCCCCTTAGCAACCACTATTCACTGGCCATGTTGCCTTCTGCCGCCATTGAGTATAATGGCAAAATAGTGATTTTGGTTAGAATGCTTATTTTAGGTTTATTTTCTTATTTTTCGCTCGATCCCGTTTGTGTGCCGCTGCCCTACTCTTAAACAGCCGAGATAGGCTAAAAAAATAAAAGTTGATTTTTTTTTTATTTTTGCAACTGTTTTCCATGCCAGTGGCCTTATATTTGACCATTGGCATGCTTTCTACATAATATCCACCCTTTATTTGGAGCTGTCATGGCTCCATTTTGTAGTTTGCAGAAATGTTCTCCGTTACTGGCCGAGTACATTTCTGCAGATTACACTAGTCCTGCACGGCCAGCTTCCAGCTTCCTGGATCGCAAATTCACCTCATTTGCATGGATTTCTCCTGCAAATGGGGTAATTTGCATACAGGAGCTGAGTTCATGCAGGACTAGTGCAGGAGCACTCGTGCACCTCCCTACAGCTTATTCCTAGATCGCATGGCAGACATATTGCCTGCTGAAGCTCCTGCACTAGTCCTGCACACCATGCAGGGCTTGCTGAATCTGGGGGAATGTCTAGAGAGACTCCTACCAGGGAGATGCTATGAGGAGAAAGACACTATTAATATAGTATGATTGATACCAGAAAGGACAGTTTGACAGTGAAGCAATATATTTCCACAGGTGATATCTTTCTGATAAAACAGCAAGCAAAGTTGGCAAAGTGCAAAAGCTTAGAATATGGGTAAGCATCAATCAAATTAAAAATGGAACAAGTTTATTATATTTCTAAGAATAACAATGCAATATGTTGCTTTATAATATTTCTAAGAAAAAGTTCGAATATGTTTCTTTTATCATATTTCTAAGAAGCATTTTTGTGGGCCCCACAGGTGCTAAGTGTTGTAAGTGCTGTAGCCTTTTTGTATTCATTCTGTGCTGATGGATTCTGCTCCAGGTGTTCTTGCAACCATGACAACCTAATAACAGACCAGAACACTGAATGTGATTTTTTTTCAAATCTGATAATTAATGGTATCAGGTTTATGTGCAAGATTTCAGTGAGAAACAAAAAGGTATTTGAAAGGATGATAGATAACACTGCATAACTAAGATTTAATGTCTCATACTCTGACTTGAGTGGCAGCTCAGTTTAACTCCCATGAGCTAAAGGTTTCTACTAAAGATGATAAAGTAATTTTAAATTTAGCTTCAACTTCAAGTTTACTAAGGGGTTTTAACCAAAGTACTGAATACCATAAAGGTAAGACAGGTAACTAAATACAACAAATAAGTGCCAAAGACAAAGATTTGCAAGTGATAATGCCACCTAAGAACAGGTAACAAATTTGGAAAATTCTTTTTCAAGCACATTTATTGAATTATCATATGAAAACTGACCTAAAATAACATCTAAGGAAGTTATCCCATGCTGCCAAATGTGAGCGTAAATAGATGGGCTTTAAGGGACCTGCAGAAGCTGACTAAAGTACAGCACTACTAACAAAACACACAGCTCACAGCATATCCCCATCTCAGAAAAACAATACAATTCACATAAGATATGCTGTAAATATCACGGCTCACTATAACACAACCACGAAAAAAGTAGTAGCAACTATTTATTTAAGACAAAATAAAAATGAACCACTTGGTTAAGCGCTTTCACCTAAAATACATAGACTTCATCAGAATGTATTTTAGATGAAAGTGCTTAACCAAGTGGTTCATTTTTATTTTGTCTTAAATAAATAGTTGTCACTACTTTTTTTTGTGGTTATGTTGTAGTGAGCCATGATATTTACAATGCATCTTATGTGAATTATATTGTTTTTCTAAAGTACAGCACTCATGAAGCCAGTGAGACAATAAATTCCATATGGACCTAGAAGCCAGAAGAATAGGTAACAGAGGTTTATAGACAAATCTAATGAACTTCCAGCATCCCATGGGTGGCTGAGCACAAGACCTGGGAGAGGTAATATGGTATCACATGCTCCATCGAGTAAGAAGGACACAGGGCGATATTGTAGTTGAGGGCCTCACCAGTTCCTTTCGTGCAGAAGTGGGCATGTCACAAATTGAGTGACAACCCGGTCTGCATATTACTTGGGATTTTCGACAAACTGGCAATAGATTCTATATATTTTATTTTATTTTATTTTTTTTTACATTTTAGGTTGATTAAAACTTGCCATTATACACAATATGTGCATATCAAAGTTCAGCCATGCTGCAACACCTTGTAATACTTAAAGACTTAACCCCACAACTGAGTGAAAGAAAGAAGAAGCGGTTACACTTCTGTTATGATTGCGTGCTGTACTGACAGCACATAACCGTTCAAAGTGTCAATATGAGATTTTGGTGACTGACTATTAAAAGCACTGTGACAACGGAAACACTTTAGTTTAAATAAGAAGCTATTACACGTTGTATCAAATCCATAATTTTAGCAGTTGGCAGTCCTCTTAAGAAATTGAAATACCCCAAGGTCGAGAAAGTGTTTTTTTTTTTTTTTGTTTAAATGTCGGTTCATGCCATACCGGTAATTTACTTTCAGTTTACTGTTATATTTACTATCCTATTACAACATCAAGTACACTTTTTTTTTCTTCGGTTGTACATTGGGAGGGAATGCATATTCATGAATGACATATCACAGGGGTGGGTTTTGGACGTGGCTTGCTACTGCGCATCTGGTGAGGCCCACAACTACAGTACTGCCGGACACAGGACATACACACTGACACCAAGATTTTAAAATGAATGCAAGACTGAACAGGAAGCCAGTGTAGACTGTACAAGACAGGTGGGATGTGTTGGTATCTCGAAGTACCAGTAATTAGCCTGGTCACATAGTTCTGCACCAGTTGCAAGTGATTGATCGGTGTCAGGCAGCCCCGAGTAGGGGGCACTTACATTACTTAAGACAGCAAGAGACCAGAATGTGAATGACAACTAAAAGGTCAGCTTGAGACAATAGGTATTTAGTCCCAGAAATGTGTCTCAGATGGAAACAGTAAGCTTTATCAACAGGATCACACCATGGTTATACACTTTTTGAAAAACCCAAGTGTATTTCTTTCATAATAGAGGTAGTCAGAGAGTAAGGAAGCAGTGGAATGTTTCAGGGTAGAGTGAACAACCATGGCTGAGTTTTGGAAGTCTTTAATTTCAACTTATTTAAAACAAGCCATGGGTGAATGGCCTCAAGGTTTTCAGCACAGGTATAGATGCTTGTCATTTTTTCTTGGGGAAAGCTGGGTGTCATCAGTACAGTAGTCATATATTAAACCCTCCCCCTTATAACATTTCTACCCATGAAGAGAAGAGGGCCCATGATTTGACCCTGTGGCACTCCAAAATCAAGAGGGTACAGGGAAGAGGTATAAATACATCTTTATGTATGGCTAGAGAGGTATGAGGAGAATCGTAGATGAGAAGTCACACTAAAATAATAAATGCTTGATTAAGATGTTTTGATCAGTGGTGACCAGTGCAGCTGAGAGATCCAGGATGATCAGTACTGAACAGCACCACAGGTCGCCAGTTGACTACCTAAATGGGGCCAGTCTACATGCTGTGGAATGTGCAAAATCCTGACTGAAATGGATCCATTCAGAGCAAAGTAGGACTCAAGTTGCACAAAGACAACCTTCTTGATAACCTTGCCAACAAATGGATGGTTAGAGATAGGGAGGTAATTATCAAGGCTGTTAAGGTCAACAGATTTCTTTTTGAGGATGGGCATTACCAAGGGAAAAAAAACATTTTTCAATGACAAAGCCAGGACCTGATAACTTACTGGACTGAGGACACTGAGGTTGTCTAAAACCATATTAAATGGACAGGGATCCAGGCCACAAGTCATTGGGCACAAATGTGAGATCACTGACTGGAGTTCCTCATAGTCAGGAATATCAGCACCATCCAAGTAGAAGAACAAAGTACTTAAAATAACTATAAATCCCATGGGGTCAGGAGGAGAAAGAGCTGTTCTGATGGTAATTCCTGCGGGCAAAAAAATAAGCAACCAATTAGTCTTGCAAGGAAGTTAAAGCTCAAGGATTGGCATGGTAGATGGACTTCACAGCCTGCAAACCACTCAAAAGAGTATGGCCAGTCAGCTACTGCTGAAAGCTTTATGGATAGGTGCGCTGCCTTCCTATTGGTGATCTCAGCATGTTACAAAGCATTTGACTAGGTCAAATATGTTGTTTCCACAGACCAGTATGTACTACTGATGATGCTCCAATCTGTGACCTCAATGACACAGGAGGAGAAGTTGGAGCTTATGGTCAAACTAAGACTTGAGGATAGCATATTAAGTAACAAGGACAATGGCCTGTTATACACATTGACCAAGGCATCAAAAGTTCCAGCACTACCCTCCAAGAAGAACCGAAGGAGATTAATGGAAATTCATCATTCATTAATGTCTTTGGTAGAATGTATCTCCATCAGTTCAGGATCAGGGGAAGTAAAATGGGGTAGCTCCACACCAAAGCAGACAGAGAAGTGTTCAGACCACGAGACTCATTTTACCACCCAGTTGGAGCCCTTCACATCCAATAGGAAGATTGAGTTCATAGTGTCACTAAATTTATGTGTTTGAGAGGTAATACCCAGAGGAACCCCAAAGCCACTCATGATATGACTACAATCTTCATCCTAAGCCACTGATTCATCATCAGTCCAAGAGCTGAGGTTGTCAGGTACAACCAGGTGCTGATAAGGAAATCAGCAGCAGGTGAAACTGTGATGCAGAGGTTAGCATTTTTGCCTCGTAAAATATGATTCTCCAATTCACTTCCTGGGTGGATTGTCCTCTGGGCAAAGTCTGCATGCACCCATCTGTATGTGTGTCTGTTTTTGCCAGGTGCTCAGGTTTCTTTCTGCAACCCACAGATGTGCTGTAAATGAATTAGCATTGTGTGTGTGTGTGTGTGTGTGTGTGTGTGTGTGTGTGTGTGTGTGTGTGTGTGTGTGTGTGCTTGTGCACAAACACTTGCCCTGTGGTGGATTGATCCTCATTGACAGCCATTTACCTTGTGCACTCTTGAGAGCTGGGATTGGCTCTTGCTTCCTTGTGACACAGAATTTGATTTGATTAAGGACACAATCAGAGAATGAATGAATTAATGAATGAAGGAAGGAAGGAAGGTAGGAAGGAAGGAAATAATGAATATTTTACACAATCCTTACTTAATAATGCTATAAATAATGGAATATGAACTCATTTTTAGTTTTTCTTTACAAACCATCCATATAAAATACTCATTATCATGTTTACCTGAAGAAAAAGACAGTATAAGTAATCTCATGAGTGAAGTGGCTATGAATGCTGTTACTTAACACTCGAATCTCACACATTCATTTACATTGCATAACACATAATCTAAGTATTAAATATTTTAGGCTTGATTTAAGAAAACTACTTTTGCACATTTGAGATAGGATATGGTGCAACAGCAGCCTCATGTGGCATTCTAGGGAAAGATGGGGGAGGGGGACTTGTGTTACAGAGAATGGTGAGTGAGGCCTTTGTTGAAAATTCATAGCTGGTTCATTTGGCACTTTGTGCAGATCACCAAACTGGCACCCCCTAAACTAAAAGTTTTTGAGTAATAAATAAATGAAAATAATAAAAAAACTCTTTTCTTTTACAGTTGTAGCATGTTGTAATACACAGCTTCCTACAGTTACTAACACACACACATACCTCACATTAAGCATTTTGGTGCCTCAACAGAGCTGTGAATACAGTATTGGCATTCATTTGTCACTATGACACACATGTGTACCATCAATGCTTGCCATTCATGCAACATGACAGCTTGCATTCAGGGCAGACAACTCATTCACTCCTCCCTACTTACGATTTTACTTTGGCAAAGTATGCTGCAGTCCTCTACCTATACTATGTAAATGAGGTATAATTCATGAAGCAACACATGTTGCATAGTGCAGAATATGAAGAATATCTAATACAGTATACAGCTGCAGTCAAGGCTTGGCAGTTTGTGTGAATGGGAGGTAGCAATGAGAGAAGTCCCAGTGGGAAAAGCCTGGAGATGATGGTAAGTATGCTGCGAGCATTATTAAGATCTGATCATGGTAAGGCATAACTCTGATAGATGACAAGTCATGACATGGAGTAACCAGGGACTCCTTTCACCAATTTATTGATTGTTTGGGAGGCCAGCTATTCCAGTATTAATACTGTGCTTAGGTGGCTGACTGGTGTCTTCATTGTCTAACAATGTGATTGTTGACAGGCTGGTGGCTCCACAAATAGATATCCACTGAGGTGTGGTAAGAAGAAGAGAGAACAAATGATGTAACTACAAAGAGTAAAAGGGATATCAGAAATGAGATACAAACCACACTTCTAGTGAGCTCAAGGGGCACTGAACAGAGGGGGAAATGAAATTTGGAACTGTACACAAGGGTATTGTGTGAGGGAGTAGAGGAAGGCAACAGACAATAAGCACCAAAGGTGACTGAGACAGAACTCTTATCTCTGTCAGGAAGAATGATATACTGTATGGCTCTGTCACTTGCTGGGGAGTGTGCTACTAGAGACATTATTGAATGGTGGCTGGTTGTTTAGTGGAAACATTAGGTTGTACAGATATATGCTGTGACAAAGAGAGATACTACTAGCACAGCTATCTGTAATTTTGTAAATAATTATATGTCATTTGTGAATATCAACATGATTTATATAAGATACTTTGTTACAACTGTATTAGAACTGTATGTCATGTGTATATCAAACTAGGTTCGTACAGACGTGTGTTAAAAAGGTATTTTATAAACTACTTGTGCTTAAAATGTACAAAAGTGTGCCCTGCTGGAAGAGAACATAAATATGCATGCACTATTGTAACTATTGAAATGTATATATTTTAACAGTGGAAACTGGAATACAGAAGGTTGACTTCAGAAAAGCAGCTGAAATTAAATTACTTTATAAGCTAGGCCGGAGGCATAATGTCTGTACTATGAAGCTTTCTGTATTGTCTGTAGGGTGGACTAATTACTAATCTAGAAATGTGGAGGAATGTAATTGTTTTATTACTTCTAGCATTTGCCAAAGATCTGAGCAGAAGCCTTTGTCAGTGTATTTTCACAGGTAGATGCTAAATACTGCCATCAACTAGCAGTGGGGGTTTCATCTGGGGGCTAGAGTCAGATGACAAGAAATGATGTAATTCTGCAAGCTATCCCAGCAGTAACATTTGGGATATTAATTTAAAAAGTCTAAAAAGCAAAAAAAAGGCGTGCTGAGAGTCGCTAACGCCAATGATTTAGGAGCACCATTAATTTAAAAAGTCTCTTAGAGAGACAGCATTCTGCATTCTGTCTTGGACCTGACAAGAACCATTCACCACAACATCTGCCTTGCTCTTATTAAGTAAGTTAACTAGGGTACAGTAACTGTCATAGATACAGTCAGGAATATAGTGAAGCTTAGTTTAGATTTTTCTTTATTTATTTGAGAATGTCCTGCAATGTTTTTTTTTAACTATTTCCCGTGGTTTTGAACTCTGATGTTGCTGTGAATATATATTACGTATTGTCTTGTTCTTTTATTATTTATTATTAAATATATTTAAACCTTTCATTGTGGCTGATCTGTGTAGAGATATTTAAGTTTTGAGTGTACTTGCATATTTATTTGGTGAAACTATTAGCCTTGCTCTTGGTCAAACTACCATTTGTATTAATATTAATATTACACAGTAAGATTGGAGACCCTTTGTTAAGGTTCTTAAAGTAGCTGATAAGGAGTTGGCTGGTGGCAGTGATAACTACTTTATAGTCTGGGCAAAAGGGGGCATAGCTAGTAAACCTGTGTCTGCCTTTCCCAGGTGTGTGTGCATGTGTGTGTGTGTGTGTGTGTGTGTGTGTGTGTGTGTGTGTGTGTGTGTGTGTAAATCAAACATCAAAGAGTGTGTGTGTCAGCTACTTGAGCAGGGACACAAAGCACTGGTTGTATCGAAAGGGTGCTGGAGGTCTTAGTTAAGATCTCAACTCTATAGCTGTGCCAGTGGGGAGTCTTACTGGGGATCTGGAGAATGAGGGAGAAACCAGCCCCGGACTGACTGTGGTCTCTTTCTCCTCTTAAGGGGAAATTGCATTTGATGCGGTGAGCTGCATCTGGAAATACAGTGTGTGTACTTGTCATCCTTCCAGTAAATGTCCCCCACAGGTGCCAGTGGTGAGGATTGAGGCTCCTTGATTACTGGTCCAGTGGTGGGTTGTCACATGTGCTATGGGTTAGGGAGTTGCTGCACTTCCTGACAAGCTGAATGCTGGCTAGCCATGGCCCCTCATCTTTTACATCATGTAAAATGAGTTGGCCAGCTGACCTGATAATAGAAAGGATGCCCTTGTTAGAGACATGGCATGCTAGCAAGTCTGGGGGGATGGAGGTGGGGATGGGACACTATGCATATCAATTATTTTTTGAATTACATGGAGTGTTTTGGGTCTATGTTGGGATAGTCAGTTAAACAAATTTACCATCACACTCTGATCAAAAGTAAATTTGGTCCAAGCCAGCAATGTCTGAAGTCAGGCAGCATAACAATATTCTGTCAGAGAAAGAGTGGTACCTAGTTTAACCAAGAAAAAAAAATCTCAGTGGACTAGAATGCAAGCTGAAAAGTTGTATACAATAGAAGATTATACTGGTAAAAGCAAGTTATTTTTGGTACCTACGTATTATCACAACCAGATTTTCAACCTATCCAAAATTGTTATATTTGTACAAAAATGTGAATGTTAGCCTTAAAAGAGGTGTGTAAAGCATTAATTAATAGTCTGTCACATTGTGTATGACCCATGAACAGGAATAACGGTCATATGTCCTTTTTTTCGGGGATGTACTTTTCCGACGTAAGTTAGTTGAACCCTAAATATCCCAGAGTTTGGCTTCAGAGTGTTTGTTAGCCAGTGTCATGTTCCTTGAATATCTTCAAGTATGGTAAGTTGGGATAATACTTACTCATGTAAGTGGAACTTTATGGTTAATCCTGTCTTTGAAGTCTCCCAGTATTTAACCATTGCAATGGCAAAGGTCTTAAACCGTTTTTCTGGAGGTTAACAGATGTATCCAATTGCAAGGCATGTGTTTTCCAAAATGTCATTTTAACGAATTTTTGAGCATGTGTTGCACTGTCCATAGTAACGTATGTATGACAGACATATTTTTCTCTTGTATTAATTGATAGTGACATTCTTTTTTTGCCTTTGGATTTGTAGACTGTCCTGTTGTTATCTATGACATTTGTCCTTTTGCTTGTACTCATTAAATGTATTGTGTTTTGCATGGAGTATCACTTTAATAAATAACACTTTTTACCTCTAAGATTGCTTTACTTTATTTAGCTTTCTGTATACTTGGTTTTGGGAAAGAAGTGCAGGTTATCATGAAGATGTCCAAGCATTGGCGTACACATGTCCTTCTTCACATGACTCAGAGAGAGCAGCCCTCTGTAGGGCATTTTTCATTATCTCTGTCCTGACCGGGAAAGCACGCTTCCCAGGAAGGAAAATTTCAGTGTTATTCCTCTTGCAATGTCATAAAGCACCCGGCAGAATAATGCTTAACAGTTGACACTAGCCTTTTACGCTAACAGTGCTACTTTCGTGAAAACATTGCAAACTGTGGCAGGGTCCAGATCTGGTTGCGATAATACGCAAGTACCTTTTTTTCATTTTTGGATTCCAGTCCATGGTAACCACCATACCTCCATCTCAGGTGCATTGGTAACTAACATACTTTCCTCTCAGGAGTATGCCTAACTGTCTCATTTATTTCTACTCAGAGGTGAGGCATTTATGGCCCATTCTTTCCTCCTGGAGTTAAGAAGCGACTGGTGACATCATGCTTTCTTAGAGAACTGGGGATTTTTACTTAAAACCCTACTAGCTCCCCTGTGCATGCCTGCAGTGGCCAAGGAACTGACATACAGTGGGTGTTAGTAAAGGGTGTGTCTCCCACTTTTACATAAGGTGTCCTGTCAATAGCCTTGGACCTCTTAAATTCACTGAGATACTGCAATCTCAGAATTAACATGTAATCAATGGTAGCTTTACTTTAGTATTCACACTTCGTGTTGAACGCAATTACCTTCAACTCCTCTTTTGTTCTCTAATTTATATTTATTCAGGAATGAATGAAGCAGAAAAATATTCAAATGCTTTTCTCCGTTTCCCAAGAGAATTACTGAAATTGATTTACATTTCCAGGTAGTTCAGGACCATAATGTAAAAGGTCAGGACACATAGAGAGACATCAGGTGACTAACTAAACAAACAAAATAATTGACCATCATGCAGGTTTGTGGATTCCATGGATTTTTCTGAAAAACCCACTTGGACACAAAATGAGTTGTTTTTAGATTTCTGTTCATAAAATTCAATATCAAGACTTTTTTACCAGTAAATTTTTAGCTCCATGCTACAGGGTGAAGCAGATCCTGTAGGATGATAAGCTAAGAGGACCATGCTGATTACTGTCAGGCTGTGGGGGAGTTGGTTAAGTGCATGGATTACTGCATAGCATGAGTTTGGTATAGATACTGCGGCTGGTGCTAATGTAAGCTGTACAGGATATATGACTAATACCTTAGGATTCCTGAGGTTTCACTGCAACTCTCTGCCTGGCAAAACTACCTCAGACGCTTCTTTGTCCAATGACTCTGTATTACAACTAATGATACCTTTAAGTCATTTGGGCCAGGCCATGTAACTCTTAGCCTTATAAAAGGCTCTTTTGTAACAAATGATTTTATTACCTGATGAAGCATTATATGTGAAAGCTATCTGTTAGCATCTGTGTCTATTAAAGTTTTACATTCTTCCTGGTGACTAGAGCTGGTTTGTTGTTTATGGATCTGACTTTTTTTCTAGCTACCTCTCTTTAAGTATTCTATTGTTATTGACTTCCAGAATAAATTTTCACAGATGCTTACAGTTTGATCACTTGATTTAATACCTAGCATACTGTGGTGTAAATAATCTACTCTAAGATGCAAATACTTTGTTTCTTTATGTTTTTCCATATCTAACACTATCCTTTGTTAAGCAGGCTTCTGTGTTTTTGATTATGCCCGGTAACATATTGCAATTTACTTGGTATTCTTGTGTTTTGTAACTTGTTCCTTTCTTGGAGTTTTTCTCCATAGAATTTTGCTGAAAAGGTGCCTTTTTGCCCAGTAAAACTTCCACGATAAACAAATGCAAATAAATAAACAAGTTACAGATTGGAGGTAGCAGTGTATGGTTTGTATATTAGGGTTTGCTTGAGTAATCTGCTGAATTCACTGTCAGTAAAAGGTGTCTTCAAAAACTACCTGCCTCTGTTACATAGACTTAAGGTTCTTCCTCATACTCTTGGTGCAATATATACTGAAGTCAGTACAAAGGAAGGACTACGATTTTTTTTAATCTTTATTTTCTCCCCTTTCCAGTCAACCATAAGCCTTCCTGAATTCTTTCAGACTTGTCTTTCCCTGATGGGGTGATTGCTAGCCATATTAGAACATTATCCAGGCAGCCATTAGGCTTTTTATAATATATGGCCCTAATTTTGCCTTTGGTGGCTCACAGATGTGATGATATTCAGTACCTTCCTGTGAGGGTATGAATCTTCCTGCACATGCCCTGTGAAAAGATGCAACATACATTGTTTGGCAGAAACCAAGAGCATGTCTCAACATTTTGGCTGGCTGAATATGCTGTTTCTCTGACAGCTGTCCAAAGAGTGGTAAGTCAGACCATCAGACACTCCCACAGTTTAATTTCTCCAGTTCCTTTGGTTTTCTAATACCATGCTGGGAATGGACCCCATTCCTAAGTCAGGGTATGATTAAAGTTCATGGAATTAGTACTGGTTCAATCTATGATGTTAGCCGAAACTTCTCACAATGTGTCCAGAACTGACTCTTTCTGCCATTCATATGGAGTTACATGTATTGATAACATATCTAAGTACGATTTAAATTATTTTTTTATTAGACCTCTTGCCCTTACTACTATTGGAACAGTCTGAGTATCTTTCTTTAACATTGCTCTCATTTCTAAATACAAATTATGGTATTTTATGACTTTGTGTCTCTTTGTACATAAAACAAACTAAGTCAATGGAAAACAAACTCAAATGAAACAAAAAGAAAGCAACTGCAATGTGAAAACTAAAAAATCCAAAAAAATATAAACGTTAAGCACACAATTTTATTCAAATCGCTTTTCTTCCAGCTATTAGCCAAACTTCTACAGACAACATCAAAAGCTACTACAACCAGTTTCCATTTATACATTTCCAACTTAACCATGTGTTCAAACCAATTAATTTTTAAAGAAATTAATTTTTAAAGGGACACATTCCTTAAACAATGAAATGCATTCCTCATCGTTAAAAACCTCCCTAAAAATACTAATTAATTCATGTACCAACCTTTTAAAACACAATAAAAACATGTAAGTCTATACATGGTCTTAAGACTTTCTTTGTGTATACATATGTATATATCAGTTACTTTCACAACCATTAAAACTTCTAAAAAACATCATTTGTATAGTCTAACATTGTAAACAATTCACCGTAAAAGACTTCTTAATTTTAAAATACAAGACAAGGATATATATATATATATATATATATATATATATATATATATATATATATATATATATATATATATATATATATATATATATATATATATAACATACATAGCAGCACTATTTATTGTTGAATGGCACAAATGTCAACTTTAGATTTATTAATCATAACTGGTCAACTCATATAAGAACATCAACTTTTCTCAATGCACAACTCATGGAACAGCCCATTCCGATTTGATGAGTTATGAGTAGCTGGAGTGAACTTGATGTTTGGATTGTCAACATCTGTGCTAGAGAGACATATAGATGATGGATAGTTATATAGCTAGATACTTAGATAGATAGATAGATAGATAGATAGATAGATAGATAGATAGATAGACACATGGATAGATAGTTATATAGATAGATATGTGTGTACACACACACGCGCACACACACACACACACACACACACACACACACACACACACACACACACACACACACACACACACACACACACACACACACACACACACACACACACACACACGTGTGCACAAGGTAGAAATGTATTTTTTTCTGTGTTCTTTCAGCTGGCTTAGTGTGCATATATTATATTAATAATTTGGTAGGGATAAACTTGTTTTGGTTATTGTTGTTTCTATTTTTCTTTTAGTGTTTGTTGGTCTCTACTCAATGCAGGGCATTACTGTTATACAATAGTGTACTTCTGAAGAATTTTATTTCATTACTTACAAAAATAGTGAGTACCACTGTAAATCGCCTATATAATTACATTTCAGTTAGCTAAGTGATGCATTTCTTATGTCAGAAATGCTTATTGCAAAATCAGAAAACTAATTACTTAATCTATGGTATTATAGATCTGTACTTACAAAATATTTCCTTACATATTGTAATGAAAACTCATAAGCAGTACATAGAACATTAATATGTTATGATGGAATAATATAATTAACAAAAATGGTTTCTTGCTTTTGTAATTTATTCCCTAGAAAGCACTTAACTTATATATTGTCAAATAAAGGAGCTTGGTTGGTTTCCAATGGGTGTTTTTTGTTATGAAAATATGTGTATGCCAAGGGAATAGTAGTAATTAATGAAGCACTATGCCCTAGATAGTTTGCTTTTCTGAACTATAGAGAAAATGCATACAATACCCAGCCAAGTGCTCAACATACACTTACAATAAGTTTTCTTTAAATGTGCTATGTTCTGTGAAGTAATTACATGTTAGGATGTTCAGGAAGAGGTTAGTCAAAAGTGTACCTTTTGAGATTTGTGGCTTACATAATTTTTTTAAAGCTGTGATCATTTTTTAAAACTCTTTCTGTAACTTCTTACACTATGCAAGACAAAAATGTTCTGTTATATGTTCTTCTGAAAAGATCAAGGATTGTAGCTCCTCCTTGTCTGGTGAGCATTTTATGGTACAAATAAGGAACATGGCTGAAATGACTTTTTAAGTTTTGTCTTGTGTTTTCCTATTCATTATGAAATTAATTGCTATATAAAAAGTAAGCATTTTCTTTCACATTCACTGCTAGAAAACACAGACTCTTCAGTTTCTTCCAAACTGTTTAGGGCAGTGTGATATATATATATTGAAGAACAATGGAAAAAAAAAAGAAGACAAAGTTGTTTTTTGGTTTAGTAATCTTTAAGGGGGGATTTCTGGAGGGCAGCTGGGGGGATTAAGCCTGAGTATATGCTGTCTGTAGGCATTTCTTTATTATTTGTAGGGGTGGAGATGTATGTACATTAGTTATGTCAATAATGTTATATATTGGCCCAAAGCATCTTCATGATCTCTTAAGATTCTTGATTTATAATATTTCTTCTAACATTTTCCCTGGGAGTAGACATAAAAGTCATAAAAGTTAACATAATTGTGATGGCTAATCTCCAGTTCCAAACAAGGTACATTAATGGTGTGAAGGCTGCCAGTCTAGTCAGATAGAATTGTGCAGATAATTCTATCATTTGTAAACATGAATGTTGAATTACAGACTTGTTTTCTTAATTGAAAGAAATACTGTGACATGTTGAACTACAAGCTTGTTTCCTTAAATGAAAGAGTATGCTGTGAAATGTTGAACTTAAAACAATGTAGCAACATTGCCTTCTGCTGTAAAGAAAGCTAAGTCAAGCATTTCTTGTCTGTCCTTTGAAGTTGAAATTATTTCATGTCTGTCCCTTTGAAGTTAAAATTTGGAGTCGATGAGACTGGCGTGAAGCATCCTGCCTATTGTTTTAACTTAAGGAATAATTACTAGAGTTTACATATGGAATGCCTTTTATGGCTATAGTTTCCTGCAGGTACAAGATAACAAGAATGTAGTATCTGTTAGCCTGGGATCACTGGGAAAGTGTAAACAAATGGTGTAATGGGAATCAGGATTGAAGATAGCAATTTAAACAGAGAGAATAAGAAGGCATTAAGCATTTTTGTCTTGACCATCCAACTCATCAGCACTCTGCCTGTTTTCTTATGTAAGTTATCTTAGACTTGTGTTTTCTTTTAGAAATAGCTAAAAACTAGAAAGATTAGACTAAGTGTTTTTCTGTGATGTGAGAACTGTACTACTGAATTATTTTAAGTATTTCTCTGTGATCTCTGAACTCTTGACTAGCACTGTCTAGTAAGAAGTATTGTCTTGTTTTTTATTATTTATTATTAAATACTTTAAAAACCTTTCAACTGTGGCTATTTTGTGTAGAGATAAGTTAAGCTCTAAGAGTGCATTACATGTATATAAGGATCCTGTACCAAGTCACTCTAATAAGCCTTGACTGTTTAGTCATATTACCAATTGGATAATAATATTGAACAGTAATAATTGGACACCCTTTTAAGGGCCATTGAGTAGCTGAAAATTATTAGTGGGTGGTGGCAGGGTACTACTCTATAGTCTGGGAAAAGGGGGCACAGCTGGAGAACCTGTGCCAGCCTTCCCTAGGAGTGTCTGTGTGGTTGTATAAACTATTCTCAAAGTGTGTGAATGTGTGTGTGTCAGCTATGTGGGCAGGGACACAAAGTACTGGTTGGACAGAGGGTGCTAGAGGTTTTAGCTTGCCCACTAGGGTGAGATCTGGACCCTATAGCTGTGCCATTGGGGAGTCTTATTGGGGACCTGGAGAGCAAGGGAGTGACCAGCCCTGGAATGACTGTGATCTCTGTATGTTCTTAAGGGAAATTGCACTTTACTGTGTGTATTTGTTATCCTTTCCTCATATATAAGATGCCCTCTCTGGTGTTAGTGGTGAGTATTGAGACACCTTGATTGCTGGGCCAGGGCACAGGCTTCACATATTAATTGGTGGCAATGTTTGGGATATCCACAACATATTACTTGTTTGGCAGTGGAGGGATATCCACATCACATATTAATTAGTTGCAAATACTAATTGGCTTGTAGTGGTGTGGGTGGAGTGAATTCCTGTAACTTGTGTACAGTGAGCTTTGAAGGTGTTTTGTCCTCTAAATCAGCCATGCAGTGAATACTCAGAGTTCAGGTCACAATTGTTTTATTTCTTTTGTTAGCTTAGTTAGTCAGGGTGAGCAGGCAGCATGTCAGCAGAGGTGTATGGAAAGCTGACAAGGAGCCAGCTGGTGGAGATGTGCCAGGCTAAGGGAGTGGTGCATGGAAACCTGACTAAGACAGACCTGATTGCAGCCTTGGTTACAGCTGCATCAGAAAACAGCAACCAGGAGGATGATTAAACTGGCAGTAGAGATATAATACCCTCAGAGAATGGACAGCTCAACCTTTCTGCAGTGGACTTAAAAATCCAGCTGGAGCTAAAGTGAGTTGAGTTGGAGGCCAGGCATGTGGAAATAGAAGCGAATGAGAGACTGTGACATTTACAGGCTGAGGAGAATGAGAAACTGTTACATCTAGAAGCTAAGGAAAAGGAGAGGCAAAGGCAGCATGATAAGGAGATGCTGACTTTTCATCAGAGTCATGGAGGTAATGGGGAAGGGAGTAACTGGACCCCAGAAGCACAAAAGGTCAATAAATTTCTTCCACAGTTTAAAGAGGGGGATAATTTTGATAGTTTCATTCATATGTTTGAGAGGGTATGTAAACAGTATGAAGCTGACCAAGGGCTCTAGGTATGGTTCCTGACACTCTTACTCCATGGTAAAGCTGTAACTATATTATCTAAAATGGCTGATGTCGCATGTTTTGATTATACTGCTGTAAAAAATTGTCTATCAGAATTTTTTAAGCTAACATCTGAAACGGATAGGAAAAAGTTTTGTGAGCATAGACGCAAGGAAGATGAAAGTGTGTGTGAACATGTTGCTGAATTGAGCACTTATTTCCATAGGTGGGTGAGTGGATATCAGGTCACCACTTTTGAAGGGCTGGCAGACCTTTCTGTGAGGGAACAAGCCTTTAGCACTTTGCCTGAGGACATGAGGCTCTGGTTAGCTGATAGACAATGTGCTACTTCAGATGAGTTGGGGAAGAAGGGAGACCTAAAGCTGGCAAGCAGGGCAGCCCTGCACAGGAAGGGGACCCCCCAGTACTGCTCATAGGTCTAAAGGAACCCATGGTGGGCAGCACAGACTGCCACAGCAGAATCTGCCAGTAGCAGGGAAAGTCACTAGTCCAGGTACATGTCCAGGAGCTAGGGTTAAATGTTTTGAATGCAACCAGTGGGGCCATGTGGCATACAGGTGTCCATGGAGGTAAGGTGGGGAACAAAAGGTGAGGCAGACAGTAAGTGGGAAAGACAAAATGCCAATAGTACATTGTCTTGGGACAACAAGGGTACCAAACTACCACCAGAGGTTATATCCTATTGTAGTGGATGGCAAAGAGGCCATTGCCAAGAGAGGCACAGCCTCTGATATAACCATTGTAAAGCCTGCAATGGTTACAGAGGAGCACTACTTGCCTGGGCAGTCTACTCCAGTCAGGGCTTTAGGAGGGATCCCATTCCAAATACCTTTGGCTAGGGTTCACCTTGACTGGGAGGGTGGAAAAGGAATAAAACCACAGTTTGTTGAGAAAAAACACCTTTATAAACAACAGCAAAGCTTTCAGGTAGAAACCCTTCTTCAATACTATTACAAAATTCAAAAACCAAATAGATTTAAATAGGAGTAAAAAATAATCACATGACAAGCAGCCCTGAAAATCATGTGACAACATATAAAATATAAGTTAAAAAAGTTAAAAAACAAAATTCACATTCAAACGCTAACAAGCACATATATAACTAGCTAATAAAAATCAGTACATACAAAACTTTCTTAATTAACAGCATAGCCTAGTTTGTTGCAGTTTAACAAGAATAGGGTTCAATGTAACAGTATAATTTAAACCTGGAGAATGGTCAGCAGCTAATCTGAGTATCCATTCATATTCCTTGATCTTAAGTAGATTATTAATGTCCCCACCTCTTAGTGTTGTATGAAGAATATCTATAACTCTGAATCTAAATCTATGATCGGGGCCACATATGCTTATATGCTTATATAAAGCATTTTTATAATTTGTTCTCCTGATCTCAGATTTGTGTTCAATGATACATTCTGTTAGCTTCCTTGTTGTTTTCCCCTCATAAAAAGAGGAGCACACAATACAGGTTGCCAAATATATCACATTAGTACTAGCACAAGTAGCTAATAAATCAAATTTATATATTTTGCCAGTCAGTGGATGCTTGAACACATTGCTGTTGGTATTCATAATGTCAGAACAACAAGTACAATTCATACAACAAAAGGTGCCATGTTTAGAAGAAGTGGGTTGGTTGAAATCTCTATTAAAATCCTTATAACATAATTTGCTTTTTAATGTTCTCATATTCCTATATGAAAAATATGGTCTATCACCCAGAACAGCCTTGACATCAGCAGATGCCATCAATATGAATCAATTTCTCTCTATGATCTGCTTAACTGGGTATGTCCTAGTATTATAGGTAGTAACATATCTAATTCTAAAATCTTTTTGTTCTGTTCTACGCAAGGTAGAATTAGGCTCATCATTTAATAAGAAAATTGGTTTAAGCTTTGTACTTCTATCAGCTATAGTGTTAGCTTTCAAATCTAACAATAATTTTAAATCATAAGCACTATTCAAAAAATCTTCCATCATTTCATCAAGTTGTGTAATAAAACATGTCTCGTCAGTATTCAACCTACTAACTCTATTAAATTGAGATGTTACTATGCCGTTAAACACATGGGGAGCATTCATGCTAGTATTATGTACATATCTACCAGCATATACCTCCTTTTTATGGACGCTAGTATGAAGAGACCCTTCTAATAATTGTATTTAGACATCCAAGAAAGCTATTGTGCTATCTGAAAAATCCATTTTAAACTTTAAGAAACCTGTGGTTATATTCAGATAATCTATATATTCAACTAATTGGAAGACCCTTTCCAAATCATAAAACAATCATCTACGAAACACTGGTAAAAGCATACATTGTCATTCAATGAATTTATATTACTACAACTATATGTCTTCTCTCACTGATGTAAAACTAAGTTGGCATAAGTATTAGCTACTGATGTGCCCATGGCTACACCAGTCAGCTGCAAGTATAACTGTTTATCAAAAAAATATATATATATATTATTAGTTAAAACTATTTCCAATAGAGAACAGATGTTCTCTATGTGTCTTGCTGTTATAGAGACTTGTGAAGTCAGAAATTCTCTTATAGATTCAATACCATATTCATTTGGTATAACCGTAAACAAAGATGAAATATCCAAAGTTACAAATAAAAAATCCCCTTGGTTTAAAAAAGTAATGTTTAAATCATTATACCAACACCGTGACTTAGCTATAAAATCTGTGGTGTCTCTCAAAACATTAATGCATTGTAGTAAAAAAGGTTGTAGCTGTTTCTGTAGGTAAATGGAAGTTGGCTCAGTTAGCTAACCACCACCAGACACTATAGGTCTCATAGGTGGATCATATACTGATTTATGTATTTTTGGAAGGCCATAAAGTTGTTGAATTATAGGACAAGGAACATTAAAAAAATGAAACAAGTCCAAATCAATATCACCATTAATTTGTAAATCATAGATTATCATATTTACTGAACTAATACATCTCTTAACATCCGCAGATGTAATGCATTTAAATGCATGACCATCCTCGAGTAGGGTAGTCATAGACTGTAAGTATTTGTCTCGATCCATAAGGACCACCACACCCCCTTTATCTGCTTGCTTGATAACTATATCCTTATCAGCCTGTAGTGTCTTTAGCACTATATGTTCATCATATGTCAAATTAAAACATCTCATATTCAAACAATCAGAATACAAGCATCTTAGCTCTGTTTTAGGCTCCAACTCAGAGAGAAATGCTATGCAGCTGTAGAAAATGAATGTCTAGCCATAGTGTGGGCACTGCAGAAACTTCAGCCTTATCTGTATGGAAGGAAATTCACTGTTATGACAGATCACAAACCCCTAATATGGTTAAACAGAGCCAGCTAGCAAAATGCCAAGTTGCTAAGATGGAGCCTAGGGCTGCAAGCATATTATATGTCAGTGCAGCAATGCAGTGGGGTTAGCAATGCCAATGCAGATGGGGTCTCAAGACAGGGAATGGGGTAAGGTACACTCAGATAGACTTAACCATCTAAAGCAGCGTTTCTCAAGGGCCACTTGAAAAACTAGCTTGAGTTCTTCCGCCAGGAGGGGGATGTGAAAGCTGCTAGCCTAGCCAGATAGAATTGTGCAGATAATTCTATCATTTGTAAACATGAATGTTGAATTACAGACTTGTTTTCTTAATTGAAAGAGAATACTGTGAAATGTTGAACTACAATCTTGTTTTCTTAAATGAAAGAATATGCTGTAAAATGTTGAACTTAAAACAATGTAGCAACATTGCCCTCTGCTGTAAAGAAAGCTAAATCAAGCATTTTTTGTTTGTCCTTTGAAGTTAAAATTATTTCATGTCTGTCCCTTTGAAGTTAACATTTGGAGTCAATGAGTCTGGAGTGAAGCATCCTGCCTATTGTTTTAACTTAAGGAATAATTACTAGAGTTTACATGTGGAATGCCTTTTATGGCTGTAGTTTCCTGCAGGTGCAAGATAACAAGAATGTAGTATCTGGTAGCCTGGGAACAACAGGAAAGTGTAAAAAAATGATGTAATGGGAATCACGACTGAAGATAGCAATTTAAACAAAGAGAATCAGAAGGCATCAAGCACTTTTGTCTTGACCATCCAACTCATCAGCACTCTGCCTGTTTTCTTATGTAAGTTATCTTAGACTTGTGTTTTCTTTTAGAAATAGCTGGAAACTAAAAAGATTAGTCTGTGATGTCAGAACTGTACTACTGAAGTATTTCTCTGTGATATCTGAAATATTGACTAGCACTGTGTAGTAAGAAGTATTGTCTTGTGTTTGTATTATTTATTATTAAATATTTTAAAACCTTTCAACTGTGGCTGTTTTGTGTAGAGATAAGTTAAGCTCTAAGAGTACACTGCATGTATATAAGGATCCTGTACCAAGCCACTCTAATAAGCCTTGACTGTTTAGTCATACAACCTATTGGATAATAATATTGCACAGTAATAATTGGACACCCTTTTAAGGGCCTTTGAGTAGCTGATAATTATTAGTGGGTGGTGGGAGGGTACTACTGTATAGTCTGAGAAAAGGGGGCACAGGTGGAGAAACTGTGCCAGCCTTCCCCAGGAGTGTCTGTGTGGTTGTATAAACTCTTCTCAAAGTGTGTGAGTGTGTGTGTGTGTGTGTGTGTGTGTGTGTGTGTGTGTGAGTGTGTGTGTGTCAGCTATTTGGGCAGGGACATGAAGCATTGGTTGGATATAGATGGTGCTAGAGGTTTTAGCTTGCCCACTAGGCTGAGAGCTGGATCCTATAGCTGTGCCAGTGGGGAGTCTTATCAGGGACCTGGAGAGCATGGGAGTGACCAGCCCCAGACTGCCTGTGATCTCTGTGTGTTCTTAAGGGAAATTGCACTTTACTGTGTGTATTTGTTATCCTTTCCTCATATACGAGGTGCCCTTTCTGGTGCTTGTGGTGAGTATTGAGGCTCGGGCATCACAAATGGTAGATAAAGCACTTCTAAGAAGATCCTTTTTGATACCTTTCTATAACTCCTGGGTGAATATTATCAGCTAAACTATTATTACCATCTGCTTTAGAGAATGTCATAGAGCAGTTGTTTTGCAAATCCTTGATCTAGCAAATGAAGAAAAATTGGAACACACTAATGTGAAAGTACAAGGGAGGCAGGTGTCAAAGGTAGGCCTCAAACATCAACTGACATGACAGGCTCAGGAAGTATACCCACACATTAATTAGTCCACATGGGGGATGTCTCGTGGGGGAGTTATAGTCCAGTGAGTTCCCATTTGAAAGAGCAATGGATGACACAGGATAAATCTAAAGAGAATGTGGCATAGAAGATGTTTCAGAACTTTTTATAGAATGCCCACAAGAAATGGAGAACAAAGAATATGCCCTCAGTTTAGAAGAAAATGATCTAAGAAAAACTTGCTTGATTTAATAGAGATGGACAGATGTATTAACATCAATGAAAGAAATAGACTACAGAAAGTTAATAAAACCCCAAAAGTTAGAAGTTTGATAAAATAAATGAAGCCCAAGCAAGGGTTCCCCAATGGTCCATCCTCGGACATGTACTATTTAACATTTTTATCAACCTCTCTCTCTCTCTCCTGTCCTAACTCCTCTTTAATTCAACATGCTGATGATTATACAGTCATTTCCATCTCTGACAATCTCTCCCACATACACACACTTACCCAGGAATCTCTTCACTCTGTGGAGAAATGGTTAACTCAAGCCAAATAAAACTAAACTCCTTCTCTTCCTCCCTAAATCTCTCCATCTCTTTAAATCTACCTTTACTGTCTCCTCCCTAAACAATATAACTATCAGGGCTGAATCCCACATTAAACTATTTGGAATTATTATAGATGACCAATCACATCCATAACTGTATTTTAAGAAAACTCATGAAAAACCTGGCCTTCTTTACAGAAACAAAAGATTCCTCACAAATGAATCCAAACTCACTCTAGCTCAAGCCTATTTACTACCCAGTCTATTTTATGCTGCACCTATCCTCACCTACCTTCAAACAAATCTGCTGTCAAAACTTGAACTCACTTACAATAACATTGCTAGATTTGCTTCTAACTAACCCTATAACTCTCATCACTGTCTATCCCTGAACAAGTTAAATTGACTTGCCTTACAGCATCAGCTGCTACTGCCTCAATTACATTTGACACACTCCGTCCTTAATCAGCCCATCTCTTGTCCTGCCCTCTCAACTCGCATCTGTTCTTCCATACCTAACCACATACTCAGCAGCTCTGAACAACACCTGTTGCCGATCTACAAACCCAACAAAACCAGTGGTACACTTGTCTGTAGCCACTCTGTGGCCACTGCTTGGAATAAGCTGCCACTGTACTTGAGACCAATCACCAACACAAACTGCTTTAAGAAAAACACTAAAAGACTATCTTTTAAACTCTATACATTTTGAAATGTGTTTTAAACTATTTTAGAGTTCATGATTTGAATATTTATTTTTTTAATAAAATGTTATATATTTTTAATGCAAAAGTTTTTACATTGTCTAGAAACTCCATGAGATCATGAATATTCATGAATTTTATTATTATCAGCTTTTTAATCATTTGTTCAATTTTATTAGTTAACTTGTGTTTTGAAGGGTACAAAAGCATCATTGTAGTTGTCCATCCACATCTGATGAACTCTACTTGGTAGAAACAAAAACTCTGTTGTTTTAAAGTGTATGCGTTTATGTGAGTGTTATTATTTATTATTAAAATTTCTTCAACTGGAGCTGTGTTGCTGGTGATACCTTTCCTGAGTACCTTGGACTTGGTTTTAGTGAAAGTGTGGTGCTTTTGCCATTTTTTGTGGATCTTTTAAACTCTAGGACTTGCTCCTGCTCTGACCCAACTTGATACACCTTTTCCCACCCTCAGCCTTATCACTTTACTCTTCTACTAATCTATTTCTTCTTGCCCTATATCTGAAAGAAACCATACTGCCCATATGATTTTACTGTTATTTTGATTATGTTGGACTAATATTCTGTTGTATGTTTATTTTCTATCTTTATGACTATGTACTGCAGTATACTATATATAAATACTGCTATACTGAATGCTACTGAATGTTAATATCTTTTTTTACTTTTTATGTTGTTCTTTTTACTTACTTTGT
Organism: Protopterus annectens; assembly: GCF_019279795.1. Taxonomy (NCBI): domain Eukaryota; kingdom Metazoa; phylum Chordata; order Ceratodontiformes; family Protopteridae; genus Protopterus; species Protopterus annectens. The sequence continues at coordinate 1,323,580,670 of NC_056725.1, read as the reverse complement.
TGTTAATTATTGCATATGTTTATTTTGGAGCTTTTCTCCTCAGGTCTCCGCTGAAAAAGGCACCTGCCCAGTAGCACTAACCCAGTCAACAAATGTCAAATAAATAAAAATAAATAAATACATAAATAAACACAATAATTAGGAGTGTTCATGGAGATTCTTGTGATATAACAGAAGTAAATAGGATATATCACTGTGCAGCTTAATTAATAACAGATAAAGTCTTACCACAAAAACACAGGATAGTAAGGAAAAGGAAGGGGAGAAATCAAATGCCATCATGGAAGTATCGAACAGAGAAAACTATAAAGCAGTTAAAACAAGAAGTGTCACTGTTAGAAGAGTACAGAAGAGGGAAAAGATCAACAAAAATACTTAGAAAGACAGATGTGATAAACGCAATGCACAGTATTATAACAGACCAGTATCTATCATCCACTATTGCAAATAATAAACTAAAAATATCAGCCCAGGCAGAAAAACTTAAAAAAGATATGCAGATATATATAAAGGAAAAGTGCAAAATAAGCAATTTATTAATGACCCAAAAAAACAATTTAAAAGGAATTGAAGCACCACCAAAAAAGAAGGAATAGATACATTTTGGAGAGTATTTATGAAGATCCTGTAGAACATAACAAAGATGCTAAATGGATAGAAGTAGTAAAAGAAAGAATAATAAGTTCAAATGTACAGGATATGAAATGGAGTGAAGTAACAGCTACAGAAATTGAAACAAAATTTAGAAAAGCTCTTAAGTAGAAAACGCCAGGCCCAGATGCATTACCCAACTTCTGACTAAAAATATTAGCATCTTTACATGCAGATTTAACCACGAATAAGAGCTATTTATAAGAACACCCCAAACAGACACCAGCCTGGTTAACAACAGGAAAAACAATATTCCTACTTAAGAGTGAACCTACAAGCTATCCTAAAAACTATAGTCCAGTAACTTGCCTTTCAAATATGTATAAACTATACACTGGAATTGATGCTGACAGTGTTCATAGCCATTTAGAAGAAAACTCAATCATGGCAATAGAACAAAAGGGCATATGGAACAAAGGATCATTTGTTGTTAAATAAAGTCATAATGGAGAACTGTAAAAAGGAGAAGAATCTAAGTATGGCATGGATAGACTACAAAAAAAGCAGTTGACAGTATCCCATATTCATGGATAAAAGAGTGTTTGAAAATGTATAAGATACACCCTACATTGATCGATTGCATTGCAGTGACCAGGAAACAGTGACAAATCATTTTGCAGCTAAGCCATGATAAAGGACAAATTATTATTCCAGGGATAAAAATTCAAAGGGGAATATTCCAGGGTGGCTCTCTTTCACCGCTGCTCTTTTGTCTTACCCTTAACACATTAAGCCATCTACTTAATAGATTAGGTCATGGCTACAATTTGGTTCCCAAAAAACAACACCGTATAAAGACTTTTCATCTTTTTTTGCAGATGATTTAAAACTGTATAGTTCATCAGATGAACTGAAACCACAACTGCAAGTGGTTAAAACTTTTTCAGATGATATAAGAATATCATTTGGTTTTGATAAATGTGCAAACGCAACCTTTAAAGTAGGAAAGCTGTAGCACCAAGAAAACATCAGTTTCGGGCAGGAATGTGATATAAAAAAACTTCAGCAAGAGAGAGTGTATAAATATTTAGGAAGTGATGAAGATCAACAATAAAACATGAACAAATGTGAATAAAACTTAGTAAGGAATATTTTAGAAGACTTAAGTTAATACTGAAAACAATGTTGATATCTAGCAACAAAGTCCAAGCTATAAACTAATTTGCTCTTCCTGTCCTAACTTACAGTTTTGGAGTGACTGACTGACCTCAAAAGGAGTTGGATAGTTGTACAGGAAAACAAGAAGGATGCTTCATGCTCATCAAATGATTTCTAAAAATCAGTGTATACCAAGACTATAACCCAGCCACTGGGGATGCACAAGCCAGTGCATTTCTTTGTGCCGGTCCCAAGCCCGGATAAATGGGGAGGGTTGCGTCAGGAAGGGCATCTGGCGTAAAATTTTGCCAAATCATACATGCGGACAACAGTAGAGATATACATACTGGATTGGTCGAGGTCCGGGTTAACAATGACCACCACCAGTGCTGTTGGCCAACAGGGTGCTGGTGGAAAATGGGCTACTGCTGGCCGAAGGAGGAGAAGAGGGGGAAGGCATGCCCAAAGGCAGGTAAAGGCTAGGACTGTGGTAGTGAGGTTCGGAACTTTGAATGTTGGCAGTATGACTGGTATAGGAAGAGAGCTAGCTGATATGATGGACAGAAGGAAGGTTAGTATATTGTGTGTGCAAGAGACCAGATGGAAGGGGAGCAAGGCTAGGTGTATCGGAGGTGGGTTCAAATTGTTTTATCATGGTGTGGATGGGAGGAGAAATGGCGTAGGGACTATCCTGAAGGAACAGTATGTTAAGAATGTTTTGGAGGTGAAAAGAGTGTGATGTTTATGAAGCTGGAAATTGGTGGTGTAATGATGAATGTTGTTAGTGCATATGCTCCACAAGTTGGGTATGCAATGGATGAGAAAGAAAAATTTTGGAGTGAGTTGGATGAAGCGGTGATGACTGTACCCAAGGGTGAGAGAGTGGTGATTGGGGCAGATTTCAATGGGCATGTTGGCGAAGGGAACAGAGGGGATGAGGAAGTGATGGGGAGGTATGGTGTTAAGCAAAGGAACACAGAAGGTCAGATGGCAGTGGATGTTGCGAAAAGGATGGACATGGCTGTGGTGAATACATATTTTAACAAGAGGGAGGAGCATAGGGTGACATACAAGAGTAGAGGGAGATGCACACAGGTGGATTATATCTTATGTAGAAGGGCCAGTTCGAAGGAGATTGGAGACTGTAAAGTGGTGGCAGGGGAAAGTGTAGCTAGGCAGCATAGGATGGTAGTTTGTAGGATGACATTGGTGATCAAGAAGAGGAGGAGGAGTGTGAGGGCAGCACCAAGGATCAAATGGTGGAAATTGAAAAAGGGTAATTGTGAGGTGGAGTTCAGGGAAGAGTTAAGACAGGCACTGGGTGGCAGTGAAGAGTTACCGAATAGCTGGGTAACTACATCAGAGCTAGTAAGGGAGATGGCTGGAAAGAGGAAGGAGGACAAGGAGACCTGATGGTGGAATGAGGAAGTACAGGAGAGTATACAGAGAAAGAGGTTGGCGAAGAAGTGGGATTGTCAGAGAGATGAAGAAAGTAGATAGGAGTATAAGGAGATGAGGTGCATGGCAAAGAGAGAAGTGGAGAAGGCTAAGGATAAGGCGTTTGAAGAGTTGTATGAAAGGTTGGACTCTAAGGAGGGAGAAAAGGACCTGTACCGACTGGCTAGACAGAGGGAATGAGCTAGTAAAGATATGCAGCAGGTAAAGGTGATAAAGGATAATGAGGGAAATGTACTCACAAGGGAGGAGAGTGTGTTGAGCAGATGGAAAGAGTACTTTGAGGGGCTGATGAATGAAGAGAATGAGAGGGAGAGAAGGTTGGATGATGTGCAGATAGTGAATCATGAAGTGCAGTGGATTAGCAAGGAGGAAGTAAGGATAGCTATGAAGAGGATGAAGAATGGAAAGGCTGTTGGTCCAGATGACATATCTGTGGAAGCATGGAGGTGTTTAGGTGCAATGACATTGGAGTTTTTAACTAGATTGTTTAATGAAATCCTGGAAAGTGAGAGGATGCCTGAGGAATGGAGAAAAAGTGTTTTGGTACTGATTTTTAAGAATAAGGGTGATCTGCAGAGCTGTAGCAACTACAGAGGGAGTAAATTGATCAGTCACAGCATGAAGTTATGGGAAAGAGTAGTGGAAGCTAGGTTGAGAAGGGAGGTGATGATTAGTGATCAGCAGTATGGTTTCATGCCAGGAAAGAGCACTGATGCGATGTTTTCTCTGAGAGTGTTGATGGAGAAGTACAGAGAAGGTCAGAATGAGTTGCAGTGTGTCTTTGTGGACTTAGAGAAAGCATATGACAGGGTGCCTAGAGAGGAGTTGTGGTATTGTATGAGGAAGTCGGGAGTATCAAAGAAAAATGTAAGAGTGGTACAGGATATGTACGAGGGTAGTGTGACAAAGGTGAGGTCTGTGGTGGGAGTGACAAATGTGTTTAAGGTGGAGATGGGATTACATCAGGGATCAGCTCTGAGCCCTTTCTTATTTGCAATGGTGATGGACTGGTTGACAGGCGAGATCAGACAGGAGTCCCCGTGGACTATGATGTTTGCAGATGACATTGTGATCTGTAGTGAGAGTAGAGAACAGGTGGAGGAGACCCTAGAGAGGTGGAGATATGCTCTAGAGAGAAGAGGAATGAAGGTCAGCATGACTAAGATAGAATATATATGTGTAAATGAGAGGGAGGATAGAGGAATGGTGAGGATGCAGGGAGTGGAGGTGGTGAAGGTCGATGAGTTTAAATACTTGGGATCAACAGTTCAGAGTAATGGTGACTGTGGAACAGAGGTGAAAAAGAGAGTACAGGCAGGATGGAGTGGGTGGAGAAGAGTGTCAGGAGTGATTTGTGACAGACGAGTACTAGTAAGAGTGAAAGGGAAGGTCTACAAGAAGGTAGTGAGACCAGCTATGTTATATGGGTTGGAGGCAGCGGCATTGACAAAAAGGCAGGAGTCAGAGCTGGACATGGCAGAGTTAAAGATGTTAAGATGTGCACTGGGTGTGACAAGGGTGGACAGGATTAGGAATAAGTATATTAGAGGGTCAGCCCGGGTTGGAAGTTTTGGAGACAAAGCCAGAGAGGCAAGTTTATGCTGGTTTGGACATGTGCTGAGGAGGTATGCAGAGTATATTGGGAAAAAGATGCTAAGGATGAAGCTGCCAGGTAACAGGAAAAGAGGGAGGCCTAAGATAAGGTTCATGGATGTGTTGAGAGAGGACATGCAGGTGGTTGGTGTGACAGAGCAAGATGCAGAGGACAGGAAGAAATGGAAGCAGATTATCCGCTGTGGTGACCCCTAATGGGAGCAGCCGAAAGAAGCAGAAGTGCATATCAGGACTATATAGTCCCCATTCTGAAAGAGGTATGAGCTCCCTTGAAATTGATTACAAGTATAGATCTGCAATCGTGGGACTGCATGCATATCTACTGCCCTCACAAGATCCAAACATAGTGAAAGTTTTGAACAATGAGGATAATAAGTCTAAGATGACTTCCCTGCTTAGTTTAGTAGGAGCATATTGGTATCAAGTGGGAATGGAAATCAAGCCAGAAGTAGATAAAAATCAGGCAGCAACTGAATGTGCCAAAAATCAAAAAGAAAGAATATAAAATGAGGATCAGATGAGAAGGCAAGAAATGTGGGAAATGCATAAATATAGTTGCAAGTATAGAAAACTTTTGGAACGACCTCATGTTGATCAGGATCGAACACAGGAATGGTTAAAGAGAGGTGAATTTAAACCAAAAGATGAAAAGTTAGTATTGGTGGTCCAAAACAGTGGACTACATACATGTTGGTTTACAAAGTCCATTGAACATGTGGGGAAACTGACAAATGTAGAGTATGTAAAACATAATTGGAATCAGTCACACATTTTGTTGCTGGTTGTGATATACTAATGGCAGAAGGATTGTTTACTGAAAGGCATAATAATGTTGCAAGATTGTTGGACTGGGGATTGTGCAAACATTATAATATTGAAGTAACTGAAAAACATTAGAAACATCAGCCATAGAGCATTATAGAAAATGATGAAGTTTATATCACATGGGATCACCCTTTACCAACAGTTCAAAAAAATAGATGCAAGAAAACCAGATATAGTAGTCCATGAAACAAAGACAAAAGTAGCATTAATCACTGAAATTGCTATACCTAGTGACTATGTGTTACATACAGAGAACACAAAGTCATAAAATATTAGGATTTGCAGGCAGAAATGAGGGCAATGTGGAACAAGTATACCCAGACAGTTCCAAAAGTAGTATGTGCAACAAATCTGCTAAAAAAGAATTTACAATCATACTTAGATATGATGCAATACACGTAACTCCATATGAATTGCAGAAGGAGTCACTACTGGGCACATTGTGGGTGCTGCAAAAAGCATTTCTGGCTAACATCAAAGACTGAAACAATACTAATTTCATGAACATCAGTCATACTTTGACTTAGGAATGTGGTCCATTCTGAAGGAGGTATGGGCCTCCTTGAAATTGATTACTTGCAAAGATCTGCAGTCGTGAGACTACATACATATATGCTGACCTCATCAGATCCAAACATAGTGAAAGTTTTACAAAGTGTGGAGAAGAGGTCTAAGATGACATCTCTGCTTAGTTTAGCAGAAGCATTTGGGTGGCAAATGGGAATAGAAATTAAAACAGAAGTAAACAAAAGTCAGACCACAACTGAATGTACCAAAAAAAAAAAGAAAGAAAGAATATAAGGAGAAGGATCAGATAAATTGGAAAGAAATGCAGAAAGGCCATAAATATAATGGAAAGCATACAGATCTCCTGGAGCAAACTCATGTTGATCAGGATTTGATGCAGGAATGGTTAAGGAAAGGTGTGTTGAAACCAAAGGTTGAAGGTTAATAATGACAGCCCATGATAATGGACTATATACACATTGGATTATAATGACCATTGTACAAGTGGAAGAAACAGACAAGTGAAGGTTCTGTAATAAAAGAATTGGAAACAGTCACACATCTTGTTGCTGGGTATGATACACTCACGGGAGAAGATCTGTATACTGAAAGGCACAATAATGTTGAAAGATTGATGCATTGGTGATTGTGTAAACATTACGATATAGAAGTAGATGAGAAGCATAATGATAAAGTTTACATCACATGGGATCACCAATCACCAACAATTCAAAAATATGTGTGAGAAAACCAGATATAGTAGTCTATGAAAAGAAGACAAAAGTAGTATGGATCATTGAAATTGCTACTCCTGGCTGTGATACCCCTGCACTAGCTCAGTAATCAAAGAGCCTCAATCCTCACCACAGGCAACAGCTAGGGGACGTACACACTGGGAGGATGACAAGTACACACACAGTAAAGAGCAATTTCCCTTAAGACCACACAGAGACCATAGTAAGTCTGGGGCTGGTTTCTTCCCCTTTCACCAGATCCCCAGTAAGACTCCCCACTGGCACAGCTATAGGGTTGAGATCTCAGCTGAGTGGCTAAGCCAAAACCTCCAGCACCCTCTCTGTCCAACCAGTGCTTTGTGTCCCTGCCCAAGTAGCTGACACACACACACACACACACACACACACACACACACACACACACACACACACACACACACACACACACACACACACACACACACACACACACACTCTCTCTTTAAGATTTGAGTTATACACAACACAAACATATACACCTAGGAAAGGCTGGCACAGATTTAATAGCTATGCCCCTTCTGCCCAGACTATAAGGTAGTTCCAGCTGCCACCAACCACTACTTACCAGCTACTTTTAAGGCCCTTAACAAAGGGTGTCCAATCCTACCTCATAATGTTACTATTATCCAAATGGTAGTCTGACCAAGACACGCAGGGCTATTTAGGACTGGCCTGTACAGTGTCACCAAATACATAGGCAAGTACTCTAAGAGCTTAAATATGTCTCACAAGTATCAGCCACAAAGATAGATAATAAATAATAAAACAAGACATACTCAGTAAATCAACACAGTAACTTCAAAGTTCAAAATCACAGGAAATATTCTAAAACAACATTGCAGAACATTCTCAAATAAATGCAGAAAATATCTAAACTAATCTTTACTATATTCCTGTCTATATCTAAAAGAGATACTATGCCCTAAATCTTACTTACAGCAAGGCAAGTGCAGATGTGATAAGTGGATGTTCTTGCTAGGTCCAAGACAAAATACAAAATGCACAGTCTCTCTCTCTCTCTCTCTCTCTCTCTCTCTGAGAGAGTTCTTAAATTAATATCAAATTACTGCTGGGTTAGCTTGGATAACATCACTTTTTGTCACCTGACTTCACTTTCCAAGATAAACCCCTTTTGTCAAAACTAAGAGAATTTAGCAGCTCTCTGTGAGAATACATAGCCTTCAGATGTTTGCACCTGCTAGAGGACATAAAACAATAAAACACTTGCAAAACAATGCAGAAAACACCCTAGTTCTAGACATCCTGTTTCCTTGCTGCATTGAGACTAACTTTTATAACATAATTGTAAAACAATTTAATTTCAACATATTTTCTTGAAGTTTTGCAAGTTAATCTTCTATGTTCCAGCAGGGTGTGCTGTGGTTGCATTCTTGAAGCGCAGTACTGTACAAACCCAGTTCAACACATACTTCTGTATAAATCATATCAATATTCACAAATGACATAGAATTATTTATAAAATTCCCGATAGCTGGGCTGGCAGTGTCACACTAGCAATTACAGTATCTCTTGTACAGGGAGACACAAAGTCATAAAATATCAAAATTTCCAGGCAGAAGTGAGAGCAGAGTGGAAGAAAGATACCCATCAGTTCCAATAGTAGTAGAAGCAATGGGGTTTAATAAAAAAGAATCTGCAGTTGTTTTACATATGCTACTTATACATGTAACTCCATATAGATTGCAGAAGGAGTCAATTCTGGTCATATTATGGGTGCTGGAAAGAGCACTTTTGGCTAACATCTAAGTCTGAAAAATACTAATTTCATGAACTTTAATTATACCCTGACTTAGGAATAGGGTACATTTCCATAATGGTATTAGAAACCCAAAAAAGATTTGGAGAAATTAAACCAGAGGGAATGGACCAGAATTTATTTGTCACTATGGACAACTCCTCTTTTCCAAGGGCTTACTCAGCATTTAAAAAAAAAAAAACAGGCTTGAGAATATCACTGTGCACATTTGCTCACATTTCTGTCTTTCTGTCATTGTTCTGCCGATGCCAATCTTTTCTTTATTTTTGGTAAAGTAGACCATGTCCGCTAATGGACACTAATCAGGGGTGACCTAAGGGAAAAGTGAATACTGTGAGCAGTTTGGGAGTGGTTTGCATTTCTAAATGTGTTTAAAGGAGTTAGACAGACAATGAGGGTTCCTGCTTAGATGAAGACTTAAACCAACATACATTGCTGGCTGTTTAACAGTGTTATAAAAAGCAGACCTGCAGCCCTTATATATGGTATGCTTGATAATAAGTGTAATTATATAGTTTTATGAGGTATGGAAATGTTAATTTCTTTGTGCTTTGGGGATTAAGACCACTGCAAAAAAAATGTCAACCTGGTCAATAATCTTAAATATGTGATAAAGTAATCTGCTTACAAATGGAGAGCAAAAGCAACTGTAGATGATGGGCCTGCAAATTAGCACAGAGGGATGAAGATCTGACTGCAAACCAAATTACCTGAGATTGAGTAACAGCTTGGGTTTTAGAGGTACTGGGTGGGGGATGGTGGGAGTGAGAGATATATATTAGCTTGCACCTCCTGGGGAGGAAAGAATGGTGGGTCCTTTTTGGAAAGTTTGCTGCCATACAAGTGGTGACATGCACTACAATAAGTGCTACAAGACTGGGAGGGAGCTACCTGGGATGGTAGTCCTAGGCAGGTGATGGAAACCATCAAAGGAGTGTGTATAGAAGTCTGCACACACATCCACCCACACACAAACACCCCTACACATACACATCAGTGTTGGGTGTATTAGGACCATTTGTAATGCAGGTGTTTACATCATCCACCCAAAGGTTGAATTAGTACATAATCAAGAAATTATCTTCATACCCTATGTCTGTCATGGTTTGTGAGGGGTTATTATATATCTAGGGACACTAATGCAATCTCCATCAGGTATCAGTCTGGGGAGAATAAACTTGGCTGATGGAACAAGGACCCACTTGCCTGCAGCAAGCATGTGGAGGAAGGGGCATAGTCAGTTGTACAAACCATCTCTATGTTTGCATGTATGACAGCACCATCAGATGGTGCTCACCTATTTGTTGTAGATAACAAGTATGATGTAACAAATGTGTTCAGGTTCAATAGGGGCGGCCTAATGGTTAGCAGACATGAGGGGAAAAAGGACATAAAAAAGGAACAGTAGAGTATCTGTTAAATTCTCGAGTCTTTTGTGGTAATCAATGTTTTCTTTCTAGGGCTGGTGCTAAAACAAAAAGAATTCAAACCATTTCTCTCTGATAGGTACTTCAATAAATATCATGTGTATGACTAGGTACATGACCATGGAGAACAAGTTGAGTATTCCCTACTTCATTCTTTTTTAGTTTTAGGAGAGCTTAGGTAGGAAAGTGAACAATGTACATTGGATTACTGCTGTGGAAGGGTGTGATAGGCTTCTTATTAAAGATGTGACTGAAATCCCATTCAAATGACTCACTTATTTGGGGACTGAGATAGACTCATTATGGCTATTCAAGCTACCCCATGAAAAATGCAATGTGTTTAGGAAGGAGTAGTGCACATTAGAAATAAAAAAGGGGCAGGCATTAAGGAACGTTGAGAGTGGTTGCAATGCTTGAATTGTGTTTACTGGTCCTTTCTTCATGGACTGCATAAATTACAAACTATATAAGTCACTGGTCGTGGGAAAATTACTACATCATTATATATTTTTGTGACTCTTGCTGGCAGGAGAGGCTTCTCTGTAGTAGGTTGTAACTCCGTGTTTTGGGGTCATAAAGAGATGATAATAGCTACTGTACATGCATGTTGATGGGAATGAGAGTAATGCAGTGTCTTGGTGATAGCAATTTGCAGATGCACATCTGCAAAGTTGACAAGCGCATAACATAATATTGATTATTACCTGTCCTGAGCAATCCACAATGTGTTCTGTGATTACACTGCAGGGCGAGAAGCTAACTGCTAGCAGTATGATATGTGGGTCTGTTAATCAGGCAGAGATAAAAGTAATGAACAAGCTAATGCCTGGTAACTGACTGCTATACACATTAATGACTGAGATGGCTTTCAGACATTGCCCATCAATACATCTTTTTAAATTAGCCATAAAGGCAGTAAAAAACATAAACTTGTTAATAAGTTATCTTGCTTTCAAGTTTAGATGGTCCACCCTGATATGATGAAAGAAAAGAGCAGGGTGTCTGTACCCAGTGAATTATAAGACTCCACTGTGAAAGAAATGAAGTTATGGTTTTCAATATGACAATATTATTATAGTTTGTTGATGGATTTGGCGCTCATTTCTGCAATTTCAGGAGAATAAGCAGAGCAGTTGGGTATTGCACGTGAAAATGTTACCCTGCCAAGACACAAATTGGAAATTAAAACAAAACAGCTCACGGGATAGCTTTAAGAAGATAGAGTAAAAAGAGAGACCAGCCTATCTGGAAAAGTATCACTGAAAAAGATATTTCATAAATTAGTTATCATGATTTTGACATTGTATGAAATTTACATGCCTAGTAGTCCAGTCTCCCTCCTGTGGTAAAGGGTATTTAGAATTACTAGGTCTGTGAGCCAAGCAGATGGTTACATAGCCCTGTTATGGTGGCAAAGCACACATGAGAATGTGTTTTAAATACTTCCGTTTGAGAAAGATCTGAAAGGAAGGAGGGAGGATATAGTTATCACAGAAGGCAAGCATACTGGTTAGATAATCCTACCCCTGCTGAACTTACATGAATTTCCCCTGGTTGGCTGCCTCTTCAAGAAATTATCACTGGTTGGTTTACTCCACACCTACTCAATTTTCAGCAATCATTGCTGATTGGTTGACCTCACACTTATTGCATTTAATGGAATTATCACTGGTTGATTTACCCCACACCCACTGAATTTGCATGAGTTATCACTGGTCGGTTGACCCCACACTTACATAATTTACAGGAGATATCACTAATTGGCTGCCACTATTCACATTTAACTTACAGGTGTTATCACTGGGTAGTTGACCCTGCACCTACTGAATTTACAGGAGTTCTCACTGCTTGGCTGTCCCTTCCCCCCACTGAACTTACAGGACTTACCATTTGTTTGCTGATGTCAGACCTACTGAATTTACAGTAATTATCACTAGTTGGTTAAAATGTACAGGCATTATTGCTGGTTGCGTGACTGTAGACCTACTGAATTTGCAGTAGTTACCAAACAGAAGGAGTGTAATGTCTGTATATGGGACTTACTAAACTGAGACATCACTAAGTGTCATCAAGTTTAAGGAAGGTGATATTTCATGGCAGAGAAACTACAGTGGATGAAATTCCAGCACTATAAGACTGAAATGACAAAGCAGAGAAAAGGAACTCGCCAAAGTTGGGCAGTCGTCAAAACAAAAAAATGAGGACACAAAAGCAAATGAAATCCATATACAATACCTAGATAAAGACACAAAAACAAATGAAATCTGTACACAATTTCTGGAATTGAAGAAATAAAGCAGGTAATAGTTTTTTTTTCAAATTGTGGCAGTTTTTTTAAGCTGATTAATGCAATTAGCACAGGATGAGGTAGCAATAGGGCTTGCTCCTTGTACAAAAGTTTGTTATTTTAGTTTAGTTTTTCAATTAGCAATTTCAAAAAGGGCAGAAATCATTTAAATGTGAAGCCTGGGGACAAATGTTCTACTTCCTGAATCATAAGACAAAGTCAAAGACATTTAAATAAGTTATAAAATCATATTGTACAGTTCTAAATCAAGTGAATAATTATACACACATATATATCATCAGAAAATCTGCAGCTCCAAGGAAATCAGACAGAGCATCTTTACATACAGTAGGTGCACAACTTTCATTGCTGTTAGAGACTAGTAAACAAAGAAGTCATGATATATCATGTCAAAGCAAGATACTTATGCATAGGTCAGAAAAGAAAGAATGCTAAAATGTCATGTGAAAGGCTTAGGAGGAAGAAGGATTGAGAAAGAAGAAAGAGTGTTGTATCATATCGAACTCAGTAAACAGACTGCTTAATTCAAGCAGGAATTGGAGAAGAGAAAATTATATAATAATGACATTTTTTAAAGAACTGTATTGACAGTTACATTTGACAGCTTGATAATGAAAGATACTGAGTGATTAGCAGCAGAACATTTGAAAACTGATTTACAGTGTACCATAAGAGAAGAGATTAAAATGTTGCAGCAAATTGTATTACTTTATATCATGAATGGAATGAAAGGTAGCAATTTGAGTTCTGAAGCAATCTGATGATCCCTTTGACAGAGAAGGCCAACAATGGCAAAGTCAAAAGACCAAAAAGAGCTTGGACCACATTTACTGCTCTCCATTCAATAAGTGCAGCAACCATATAACATATTTCATTGAGAAGAAAGTGCAGAGAGTATACACCCCTACAAGGCAGTCTTCTTCTTTTGGCTTTTCCTGGTTAGGGGTCGCCACAGCGGATCACCTGCCCACTCATGATTGGCAGTGGAGTTTTATGGTGTCGAGTTGCCAGCCTGGCAGCCAACCTTCCACAGAAGGCACACACATGCACACCCTCACACCTAGGGCCAATTTAGAGTGTCCAATCCACCTACAGCATGTCTTTGGGGTGTGGGAGGAAACCGGAGCACCCAGAGGAAACCCACGCGACCTCAGGGAGGACATGCAGACTCCACACAGAAGGCACCCCAGACGAGGATCGAACCAGTGAACCTCTTGCTGTGAGGCAGCAACACTAACTGCTGCACCACCATGGCCTCCCTACAAGGCAGTAATGTAGGCAAAGCCTCACCACAGGAAAAACAGATTGCTTAATTGCATCATACTAGTTTTAGTCTCAGTGCCAAGCAGTCTTTTGTCCTTTAACCAATCATCCTAGATCATTCCTACAGGGGCGTGTTTTTTCAGAGTACAAGCATAAGTTGTATAGCGTCTTCAATATGAAATCTTACAGTTTCAAATGTTGGTTATATGGAGGATAAATGCTGGGTATCTAAAGTAACTACTGGTTTTAATACTTAAAGATTAATGCCATTGTTGGGTCCCTAAGTATTACCAGGAATTTGTTTTGTTACTCTAACATGCACAACTGGGCAGGGAGGGAATTATGTGCACTACTTAATATATTAGGTTAATTTCATATTGTTAAATTTGAGTGACAAGCGTGGGGCATTGTAATATTTATGGGTGCATCATAAAGAGTAGGTCATGTTAGTTTCAAATTTGGCAGTTTTATAATTAAAAGCTAATAGTTTGCTGATAGATGCTACTGTGGCATTTATCAAAATTATAAACCCATACAATAATCTGAGGATGAGACAGCTATAGCCAGCATTATTATTGCCTTATTTATTAACTCCCTGTTTGCTATGAATAATCTACCTAGAAACTTCTTAATACTAAATTTTTTAACTATCTATGTTCCACTACCTGAACTGCAGTATTTACAAGATGTTCTAATATTTGTCAAGTGAATTCTTTCTGGTATTCTGGGCAGATAATGAAGAACAAATATTCATTCACTCATTCATTCATTTGCCAGTTACTCACTTAATCCAGTGCAGAGCCTTAGGTGAACCAAATGCTAGTCCCAGCATTCAGTGGGTGCAAGACATAGGATCTCATCCTGAATGAGACATCAGCCTATCTCAGGATGCATCCCCCAACACACTGTCACATGGCATGCACCCTTACATGAAATTAAGAGGATCATCAGTTCACCTGAGTCGTTACATTGGAATATGGGATAAAAAGTACATGCTCCACAAACCCCACAAGGGTACAGGATGGACAGGCAGACTCTAACAGAAAATACCTCAGCTGAGAACCAAACACTATGATACAGCAATGCTATCTGATATGCCATTGTGCTGTCCTTGGATTTATTTGAGTTGAGATAGTGATTAAGATCACTTAGCTATGGAAATGGAACTGTGTAGGTGGATCACAGCTGGGATTCAGCTGCCATGGGGCATTCTGCAGAGCAGAGTTATATGAAGCTATGGAATCTTGATATATCATCTCCATTTTATTAATGGGTTTGAAGAAGAGTAGGTAACATACAGCAGAGACTTGAAGAACTTCATGTGAAATGTCAGAAGCGGATAATGAGGCTTTTCTCAAGTTCATGATTTGTTTTTTTCTGCAGACAGTTACTATGTCACTCTACCTGGTCATGCTGCATACTGAGCTAGTATAATTGCTTGGTAAAGAGTATGAGGATGAGAATGTCAAAACTTTAAAAAGTCTAAGAATAATAATGACCATCCTGTCCTCATTAAATATGGTATAGAGATGCTCTGTTACCATAATTAAAACAGCATCTGCTTCATAGTATGTACAGAACTCACTCAAAACACATGTACACACACTGATGCAGACACAAAAGTTCATAGGTTCACAGGTAAGTACTAGGCTATTGGCCCTAGAAACTTCTGCTTGCTTCATAGTGTACAGAGAACTCACTCAAAACACATGTACACACACTGATGCAGACACAAAAGTTCATAGGTTCACAGGTAAGTACTAGGCTATTGGCCCTAGGGCATAATTAAGCCTAGCCAAAATGTTTCGGCTTTCGCCTCCCATGAGGTTTAGTTACCTGCACCTCTGTCGAGCAGGGCCACAGACGTGATTCCCGGGGTGAATTTCCTGTTTCCCATCCACTCATCAAGATTTCTCTTGAAGAGCGCTAGTGAGGGGCTCTGCCTCGCATATATGGGGACCTTATTCCAGAGCAAGGGGAGTCTCTGGGACATGAATCTGTCCCTCCAACAACTCCTGTTTATTGTTGCTGTCAGGTTAATGTTCCTTGAGCGTGTAACTCTGGTGGATTGGGTTTTCCTTAGGTGGAGCATTTCCAGCAATTCAGGGTTTGCCATAGCCTTGTATGTTAGGCATAGGTCACCACTGAGTAGTCGGTAGGTGACCGAGTATAGTTTGAATTTTTTTAGCCTCATGGCATAGGGCATGTTTTAAAGGCCTGTTATCCTCTTTGTGAGGTCATTTTGAGGCCTCTCCAGTTGTTGCAGATGTCTTGTAAAGGGTACATCCCAAACGGGGCATTGTATTCAGTTATGGGTCTAATGAGTGATGAGTAGAGGGGGACAATAACTTTCTAATTCCTAGATGCAAACCCCTTTGTGATAAGATGGGCCATGTAGAAGGATTTTCTAACCACTTTAGCAATGTAGTTGTCGAAAGAGAGATTACTATCCACCTGTGTCCCTAGGTCTCTTGTCACACTCTCTGTGATAAGTGGGCTGCCACCTTTGTTGTAATTCATTGGTACTTGTTTTTTCCCAAAAGGTATGACAATGCACTTTTTGGGATTTAACTTGAGGCCATGATTTTGGCACCACATATCTGTATCAGTGAGACCTCTTTGAAGGATATCTACATCAGTAGGAGTCACAATTACGGCACCCAATTTGCAGCCATCTGCAAACTTTGTTAGCCAGATCCCTCCATGTTTGCTTGTACCTCAGAGAAATAGATGCTGAACAGGAGGGGTCCCAATACTGAGCCCTGTGGTACTCCACTAGGCACAGGTTTGGAGTCTGATCTAGCGATCCCTGTTACTCACTTTATAATATTCCCTGAGCTGAGCTTCTTTGGAGAGGTACTAACGAACAGGATGCAGTATAGTGCATCTGGGAAAATACAAGACACATTCTGTGAAGGAAATTCCAACTTGATTTGCACCTTACCCAGCTCAAAAAAACTGCCTCCACAAAGGTATACAGTGCTAACCACTGTAAACATCATTGCTACTTTTCACTGATGAAAAGACCTTTCTTCAAGCTATATCACTTTAACCTGGTATAACCTGCAGGTTTGTTTACCTTCAGGTTATTTTATATAGTTTTGCCCCATGTATTCTGACCATCATGAGTCCCTCAAACCTCGACATGCTATCATCCAGGCAGCCATAGGTTTTCTTCTGTCCTTACTAGCATCCTTGCAATGGGGGCCTTTTCATTCAACTCCTGATTCCCCTCCCCTTGGATAGAGAACATGAAACAGATGTTACCATGGGGGCAACTACACCTCCTTATGCACCAGTATACTACTGTGTACCTGCTAAGGAAAGCTACTGGATTCCCTGCTTGCAAAATGCATGCCCCAGGACCATACCAGGTGATCCACCTCCAAGGGGATGTAGCCTAGGATGTCCGTATTTCAGCCATTACCCTGAAGACAGGCACCCCAGTCCTCCTCATCTTAGCACAAGCAGGTACCTGTGCTGCCAACTCAACACAGCAGCTCGCCTGTGTTATAGCCAGAGCTTTATATCTGTAAGCCAATAGAGCTGGCCAGTTTTGGGATGTTTGGCTTTGATGAAGTCTACATAAACCGCATAATGAATTTGTATCCAGGAATCCTGTAGCATGCATCAAAAATAAATCTTTTTGTTCACGTGATCCTCAGGTGATTAAAACCAGTAAAAAAATGAGTGATGATGCAATTTCAAAATACTATCAAAACATACCAAAAAGCAAGCCCAGATTTTAATCAAGATGAAACACACACACACACACACACACACACACACACACACACACACACACACACACACACACACACACACACACACACACACACACACACACACACACACACACACACACACACACACACACACACACACACACACACACACCCCTGAGCAGTCGCAGTAGCTCAACAGGCAGCATACTTGCATTTGGTACAGAGGGTTGTGAGTTGTATTCCCACGCATGGTAGTTGGCTTATTTTTCCAATACTGACACTGAGTGCAGCATAAGGAGGGGGCTGCATTACTGAATGTGCCATCCTTTGGATGAGACATTAAACCAAGACCCTATCTATCTGAGTTAAAGGTAGCTCAGGTGGTTGTAAAAGATCCCTTGGCACCTATGAAAAGAGCAGGGGAAGTTCTCATATGTTGTGAATAACCAAATTTCCCCTAGTCAGGATGAATACCACCTCAGATCTTCCCTGAAAAGTAGGGCTAACCCAGTCAAGAAAGTGTAAATAAAACTTAATAAATAACACTGCAGCCACCCTGTCCATGTTACTTGTGGAGTGGATAAATTTGGTTACCATAAGTAAAGCTTTGTCTTCTTTATGGTAAGACAGATAGAAAGACTGCCTCATCCTGTACTCATTAAGTCTGGTGTGGATAAAGTGTGCAAGACTGTACCTATTCTATGGTAATGACTGAACATATTTAGGAACTCTGCCACTGCACTGTTCTGTTTAGGTCTGGTGTGGGTAAACAATGTTACTACAAGTAAGACTGTTTCTGTTCCATGTTAATAACTGAATACATGTCCTAACACTACTAACACCCTGTCCTCATTGTGTCATGGTGTGCTAGCTTTCTCTGGAGAAACCCAAGGTGGAATTTATACCGACTAGAAGAAATGTGGCTAGAACACCAGAAATTACTGAATGCAACATAAACCTATGTGGTAAATTGGCTGAACCCTGTGTCTTTGTAAACAGCCTAGGTGGCAGACTATCTTCCTTCATCTCTTGTCATATCCATTTATTTAGTTGTGCAAGTATGAACAGTATGCACTTTCTTTTCATCCCCAGCTATTACATCCTACACTACTGCTACTTCAACAGCCAAAGTGGCAGGTGAGCTGGGCTACTTAACCTATACACACAGCCTAGGTGGCAAGCGGGCTGTGGTTCTTCTCACGTCTGGTCAATTTATCATCTAGTCTAGGTAGCAGATAAGCTGCACTTTAATTTCTTTTTTAACTTATAGCATAGATAGAAGATAATGGCTGCACTTTCAGTTCATTTCCTGACACAGCCTAGGTAGCTAATAAAGTATACTGTCTTCTTCTGTCTGGAACTTCTATTTTTTAGACTGAATGGAATACACTGGATTTACAACATTGGCAAAATGTATGCTGGGGTGTTTCATTTACCCACCCTTCCACCTCCAGTTATTAGGATGGAAAAGGCATCATTGTACTACTTATTATCATAGACTCGTACCAGCCCTTTCTCTCCATTCTATCACCTCTCTCACCATCCAGCTACCATGGTATATTATCTCTACATCTATGACACATTTCTTCATCCACACTTTATCTCATTATTTACAATATCTAATCCCAACTATCTTGCAGATTCAAAATGCCAGTTTTTAATCTTGTAACACTTTCCTTAGCATACTGTCTTCCTATTTTGCCTGTCACTTTAGCTTCCAGTCCACTCATTAAAGATACTTTGCCTTTTGCTCATCCATGTCAGGAACCCTCCAACTCTACTCAGATCTGCTTCTGGCAAATGAGAATACACAATCTACTGACTGACACCAGCAATAAACTAACTTATGCTACTAGGAAACAGTTTCTATTGCAATCCATATTCCTACAGGTGTCTCCAATCCCCATCCCAAAAATTAAGGATCCTCTCTCAAAACTCCACTGTCTCCTGCTAAGACTTATAAATTCAGGAAATAATTCAGTCATATACAGGACCACTTCAACCCACACCCAGTTCCAGAACCCAGTCACCTAACGTATCAGAAATGAAGACCTTAATATTGCTTGCTTTAATGCATGCAGTCTTACTAATAAACAGACCAGTCTTGAAGAATGGCTGTTAACTGAAAATCCCCATAGTCTTCCTATATCATAAACTTGGCTGAAGGATGATTGCTGCCCTCTACTTTTATACAGGACAAGTACTATATATGTATATCTATCTATATATCTATACACATACACACACACACACACACACACACACACACACACACACACACACACACACACACACACACACACACCTATATCTATATATATCTATATATATATATATATATATATATATATATATATATATATATATATATATATATATATATATATATATATATATATATATATATATATATATATATATATATATATATATACATATCATATATATATATGTATATATATATATATATATATATATATATATATATATATGGTTTACCATCAGAAGGTCGAATCTGACCCCATCGAATGATGGGATCATTGACCTCTTTTTGTGAAACTGACAATGTTGAATTCTGACAATGTCCAAATACAACTCGCTGTAAACCTCAGAACAGGCTTTAACATGGGACGAGATGGGGTGAGATTCATACTTTGACAATGTCAGGTTTGACATTGTCATAGTTTGACCTCCAGATTTTGACTGAAGTGGGTTTGACCAAACCCACTTTGACCTTCTGATTATCACCCCACACACACACATATATATATATATATATATATATATATATATATATATATATATATATATATATAGGTCCCTTTCACATGGTCGACTTTTCATATGGCCGTGACCATATGATCAACTTTTGAAAAGTCGACCATGGGGAACCGCTATCTCTGCACAGTGTGGAATGGGAAAATTTCCCACTTCTGCACTGTAGTGCGATCTCGGAGTTGCTATATTTAAGTTATGGGGGGTGCAGGGCGGACCCCCTGCTAACAGTTTAAGGTAAGTGTTTGTTGTGTGTTTATGTTTACTTTACATAGTCGGCATTCTGAAAGTCAATCATATGGTTTTGGCCATATGAAAGTCGACTTTCTGAAATGTCGACCATGTAAAGTAGACCCCATATATATATATATATATATATATATATATATATATATATATATATATATATATATATATATATATATATATATATATATATATACTAAAACTCGAAGATTCAAAACTTCAAACTTCAAATGGCTGAGTCCAGGAGATTGAAGTTGGAAAATGAAATAAAAAAAAATAAAAACAAAATTTTTTTTTTACATTTTTGCAGGAGGGGCCCCCTGCACTCCTACACACTCTGCTAAATAAATATACCAACTCCGAGATTGCAGTACAGTGAAGAATAATAACTATCCCATACCATGCCGTACTTCGATCTCCATTCAAAATGTTCGAAGTTTCAAAACTTCGATCTTAAGGTTTCAGCCTTTTGAAGTTTGAAGTTTTGAATCTTTGAGCTTCTGAAGGGGGTCCATATACATATCTATCTATCTATCTATCTATATATATATATATATATATATATATATATATATATATATGTGTGTGTGTGTGTGTGTGTGTGTGTGTGTGTGTATATATATATATATATATATATATACACACATACATATATATATGTATATGTATATTTATATATGTTTATATTTAGAGAGAGAGAGAGAGAGAGACACACACACACACACACACACACACACACACATATATATATATATATATATATATATATATATATGTGTGTGTGTGTGTGTGTGTGTGTGTGTGTAATGACAACAGACCAGGTCTTACATCTGGTACTGCTGTTCCAATTCATATCAAAAGGAATACCTCGATTAGAATTCTGGATAGCACTAATTCTTATACTACAGATACTTACATTTGGAATGCCACAATTTACATCTCCCACTCTCATCTAAATCACTTTTTTATATAAAACTCTACAAAATATGTTCCCTAATTGTGTGCATAACAATGCAATTATTCTTAGATATTTATATCAATGCTATTGAGAAGGACTCTGTTCTATGAACAAAATGTTGCAGCGATTTAGCCTTTTTCCAATAAATACAAGCTCCTGTTTAAACCAAAGCAAAAAATGGCTATAGCTCCACATTTGATCTAATAATAACTGATATACTATATAGTTGTCTTCATAATGAAATACTTTCCAATACTCTGAATGACAACTCACCCATTAATTCCATGTATTCATTCAGAATATATTTAAAAAAATCTCAAATAATTGAAAGAAGATCTTTCTCTAATAAACTACTAAATATCAACAGTCTACTCAGTGCTATCAAATGGACTACCCTGAGTTCCATGTCTGAACCCACCTCTGACTTGAATACAGGCTTCCTTTCCTTGTTATGCATTCAGTCCACAATACTCACAGAATACACATAACTGAGGATAAAATCTGCAGATTGCAGACCCTCAGATGCACCACTGCAATTAGCTAAAAAATTCTAAACAGTTTTCAGTGCCTTATACAAGGTGCTAAATCATGGTCACTGCCACCTTTTAAGAGTGAAACTACCTTTACAAAACAACTCTTATGTACACAGAAATGCACAGGACAACCATTTCTCTGTAGTACCTGCTATATTGAAAGCTGCTGTAGGTGAAAGAGGCTTCTCCATACTGGGACCTGCTACTTGGAACCACCTGCTTACTGACATCAGAAATCTAGAAACAATTAAAAGCATCAAAGCTGTACTTAAAGAATATCGCTTTACTGAATATAACTGTAACTGCTGCCATGATAATGGTTATGCAACTTATCAACCCATGTAATGAATACTAGAAATACATTTAATAAACCTTTCTTAGCCTCTTAATGTGGCATTGTATATGCATATACTTCCATATGCATATAGAAGTTTATGTATTATATGTATGATTGCGCTGTATTTTATAAATATTTTAGTTTGCATTTTCTATATATTTTTTCCTTTCTCAATGCATTCTAGCTAGAACTTTTAATCTTTCCCTATCTGCATTCAGTCTTAACACTGTATTCTGACTTTTGTTATGTACTTATTTTGTATATAATACTGTTGTTTGAATGTCTGTGTGTGTTTTCTGTTCCTTGTGGCTGAAAAGGGTCAATAGAGTAGTCCACTTTACCCAGTGAACGAATGGTAAGCAAACAAATAAACAAACAAACAAACAAACAAATGAATAGATGGAAGGTGAAAGTGATCTGCTTTCTCATGAAAGTGAATACTGTTTGTATGCTTCTGTACCTGGGGAATGCACTTTCCTTTAAAACTTTGATTGAATAGGATAGACATTCCCCAGGATTCCATAAACTCTGTTTAAGCTCCGCACAGAGCCTACATGGAGCGTTACCATAGAAGGGATGTTGCCTATTGCATAGCATTGCACCATGCATATTAATGAAGCATGGTGCTCGTAAGCAAGGTTTCATGGATTGCTGCAGTCTTGCTGGCCACAAAACCTCTTATGTGAATGTGGATACTATTTCCATGCACAGTTGCTGGCCTCTCATGTACCTCATTTTAGGTCTTAAACAGTTCATGTTGCATGAAGTTCCATGTTACTTTAAAATGTTAGTAAGACAATGTCAACACCACTTTGACGACCTCAGAAGGAGGAAGAAGAATACCTTTGACCATTTCATTGGAGAATTTAGGACTGGGGACACCTCACAGATGTGTAAGTATCAATTACAATGAGCATTTGCAAGAATTAAAAGCTTAATAAAGTCAAGACTGGTATTCATAATGGTATTTTGTTCTTTTTCCACAGCATGTGAGGACTCATGCCCTGAGATTGGCAAGAATGCGAGAAGCATATGGTATGTATACATCAGAACAGTACTGTTATTGTAGCATTAAAAGTTGAAGACAGCTTTTTTGGCATTTAATACAGTTGTATCAAACTGAGCATGCATATCACAACTGTAAAAGAAAATATGCATGCCTTATTCTATAGCACAAAGCAACAGTTCCATATTCTTAGATAACAGTGAGCGTGCATCTCGCAACTGTAAAATTAAGCAATGCATTCATTAGTCTGTAGGACAAAATAATAGTACAGTATTAGAGAGTAGTCCAAGGTTGTGGGTTCAAAAACCACACTTCCCAAATATATAATACTGTTAAGTTTTCTTCATTATTGCCATGCAACTTCAGACCTCTAGCCAGTGGCACAAATGGCCTGATGTAAACTGTAAACTGTAATCAGTATAATGTGGACGTGCATATGTGCAATATATGCACACATCAAGGATTGCTTTGATGCAATCTGCACTATATTATGGATCTGTTATGAACTGTGTAGTCTTAAACGTAATGAATAAATTTGTTAGGAGCTTGTAGTCTTAAAAGTAAAGGTAGCAGAGTAGAGTCAAATAATTTTATCAATGCTTTTGTATGTCACATATGAAATTACTAATGGTATACCTCTTTTCTCTCTCACCCCAATCCTTATCTTGTCTTTTTTTTTCTAATATGTTTTCTTTGTTTTGCTTAACTATATGCAATCCCACAGGTCACCTTGCTATTAAAATCTATATATTCGTATTACTGGTGTTTCCTGTCCATTTCCTCTTTATGACATAAAAATACATGTGAAAACATTAACAAGTAAGGGCCCTATTTCAGTACACAAAGTAATATGAAATGTTGTGCAATTTGTCAATCTGGTAACTTGCAGAAATACAACTAATAACCCATACGCCTGGCAAGTGTTATGTGCAAAGCTAAGGAAGTTATCAGCATAGGCATTATCCACAGGAACATAGGTGACCTTCTGTCCACTTGAACTGACCTGTGTAAGTAGGGCACAAACTTGAGCCACATTTCTAAATTGTGATAGTTGGCACGGAATCTCTAAAATATACCTGCTAATTAACTGACTCTGTGGCGGCATGTGTTCATGCACTCAGTGCAGTAATACTTAGGATAGATGGTACTGGTTTAAAATACCGCTTTATCTAACAGTTGTAACTGCTTTTTACTGCTGTTGAGTGCAGTAACTCTTCAAAGAAAAGAAATGGGGAAGATAAGAAAGTGGTGAAATGGGGAGCAAGCAGGGGGAAGAACAAAGTTTAAGGAGGGCAGGGATGTATGGGATGGTGGTAGGAAAGAACAATAGCTATCCATTTTCTCAACAGTAAAAAAATGTTCAGATGTGTAGAATTTTACCTGAATTTGCACTATCACCTCTAGAGAGCTGGGCAATCACAACACAATCATGTTGTATAGCCAATTGGACCAAATCAAGTGTGTCAAGAAGACACATGTGAGAAATAGAGAGCTATATATGGGACGGATTTTTTTTTTCAGAGAGTGAGGAATGTTGGGGAAGGAATGTAGGTATGTCTAGGTTAGGTAGGCTGGGTAGGTGAGGAAGCAATCCCAGATATACAGGACATGCAAGACAAGACACAGGGATGGAGAAGGACACAGGAGGTGGATGAACACTGTGGTTGGGGTGAGGGTGGGCCATCGTGAACCCATGGACATCAAGCTGGATGACAGTGAGACTTGAGTCATCACCCACTGGACTGTCATCTTTGTCACCTTACTGTACCGATGGCTACAGTGTCTGACATCTACACCTCTTTCTCATGTTATTAGAGCAGTGTCTCCATCCAGCATAGGCATTCACCAACTGTGTGATGCACAATTCTATGCACCAACCCTGGCAGTTCATCACTGGTGATAAAATCACCACCTCTGTAACAGCTTCTGGAAGGAACCACTGGCCTATCCTGTGGGGCAGAACTACCTGTGGGGCCAGGTAGTGCAGGGGCAACTGATGAGGTGCGGCCAGGTTGTGTCCCAGGTGTGCAAGGCCTCGGTGTCATAGTTGGTGGAGTAGGGGCAGGCGGATACTGTGGGGCAGCTCTACCCCATTGTGCAGTGGGGGACAAAAAGAGAAGATAAGGGCTGGGGTGGAATTAAAAAAGGGAGAACATTAGCAACTTCATATGTGACATACAATGCATTGATACAATTATTTGACTCTATTCTGTTACCTTTACTTTTAAGACTACCAACTCCCAACAAATAACTTTTTACTTTTAAGATTAACCAGCTCATAACAGATGCACACTATGCTACAAACTGCAACAATAAATCTTAGACGTGCATATATTGCACATATGCAAGTTCAAATTATACAGATTACAGTTTACAGTAGGCCATTTGTGCCACTGCTATAGATACGTGTGTGCACTGTACAATACTGATGACAAATTAACAGTATTGTATAGCTGGAAAGTGTGGTATGTGAACCCACAACCTCTGACTACTGTCTGCTACTGTACTGTTGGTTTGACTTACAGACTAATGCATGATTACTTGGTGTTACAGTTGAGATATGCACAGTCACTTTGATACAAGTGTAGAAAATACCCCCCAAATATCTTAAAGTTTTAATGCATTAGTAACAGTACTGTTCTGCTGCATACATACCACATGATTCTCTCATCCATGCCAATCTAGTGGCATGGGTTTACTGTTGAACATCGCTTACTATCGTGTGAACAGAGTGTTCGAGTGTGTGCACTGTCAGGCAATGTGTTTAGTATTAATTGAATGCATCCAGTTTCTATTTGTAGATGTCTGGGTTCTGTCTGCTACTTGGGTGTTCCATTCATCTAGTTTGGGCACTGCCATGCTTCGCATAAATCAGATGAGCACAGCCAACCCTGAAATGTGTTCATTGTCTGGTAAAAGTAATAGGAATATGGAGTAAAAAAAAAAAAAACAACAAACAAAAAAAAAAAAAACAGGACGAATAAGCGAAATGAGCAAAACCAATGTATGACATACACAGTAGAACATGATAGTACACATGAGATATTTTTATATAGATTGGGATTTGAACTCTCACACCAATGCATCTTCAGAAAACATGATGGATGCCTTATTCCTCTTTGCCACAGAAATAGCTTTGCAGCAAAGAAATGAAGTCATTCTTCACATAATCAACTGCGTCAGAATGTACACTATTATCAAACTATCAACTGTGATTTGTATATTAAATTCTCTTTATTATATTTGGATGTAGTGCGATTATTGATCATACAACCTGTTATTATTATGCTTGCAAATACACAGCTCTGTCTTACATGTCTGTGTTTCTTGCTACTTCATCAGTTATGTGACCAGTAGTGTAAGACATGAAGTGTGTAAGCCATTCCATATCATTGGCCTTAAAATGCATGAGGCTATTAACTGGGATTTATGTGATATGCAGTTGCCGGCAACTGAAGGTCAGGTTGGATGGCACAAACAGGCATATACTGTTTTTATGGGGGGAGCATAGCTGAGTTACTGTAATGGCATGAACAAGGGTACACTGCTCTTTTGGGGGGGGGGGGTAACAAAGCTCAGTTACTGTTATGCCTCAAACAAGCATAGATTGTTCTTTTGCGTGAGAGCAAAGGTGTTACTACTGTAGCACGAACAAGTATATGATGGTCTTGTTAATGTCCTTGTTCTGCATCCTGCTTGTTGTTTGATCTTGGGAAGGGTTGTGAAGTCAGAAACTGAAATGTATATCATTACTTTCTAACTTCTGTCTTTAATGATTTTACAAACTGCGGCCATGCAGTGATCATCAGTATTCTTGAGAGGTATGAGTGTGTGAATATTTGATGCCTGAGGCCTACTACTTACTACTGGACACCTATAAGTCAAATAAGTCTCTGCTGTCACATGTTAAAGTACTTTTTGTACAAACCCACCACTATTTACTTGATTACTTTACCAAGTTAAAATATACAAGGATATGCTGTAATATTATATTATATATTAAAAATTACAGTCTAGGTTCAGGACTTACCTTGCAAATGCAGCAGTTGACACAATTTTAGTTCGGGGCTGACTCTGTCTGATGCAAGCAGTACACAGCCAATACATGGGGAGGTAAAGGTTGTGTGAGTTGCCTAGCATTAATTTTACTATATGAATGTGAGTAGGAGAAAGGTATTTGGCACCTAGGTGGTCAGTGAATGTGTTATGCATTGCCTCTTAGCCAAAGCAAGGGCATACTGAAAAGCCTACATCTGCCTCCAGGCACAGCAGCTGGTGGTTCCACGTCCAAGTCCTCCTCTGACTGTAGATGTGCTGACCTAGGCATTGGTAGGTGGGTGTGTGTCTCTTCCCCTTGCTGATCCTGCTGCAGCTGTTTCTGCAGGATCATATCATGAGGCACAGCATATACTGTGAAGACTTGTGTACTTGTGCATGGAGTATACCGCAGGGCTCCACCAGATATATCTAGGCACCAGAGCTGTGACTTCAGCAGCCCAAATACACACTCTATGATGTTTCTGCTTTTGAGCATGTGCCTCATCATGGCATTTTTCCATGGCTGTGTGTGCACTTCTGATGGATGTCATCAGCCATGGTGCCAGTGCATAGCCAGCATTTGCCAGTAAATGGCCCTGTGGGATGTCCCCCTAGGAAACATCTGGTACAGCTGTGATGTGTGCCAGATATAGGAGTCATGATAACTGCCAAAGTTGCCAGCACTCACATTCAAAATAATTCCCTGGGCATTACACATGACTTGGCAGTTGATGGAGTAGTATCACTTGTGGCTAATGTAGATTCCACTCTGCTCACCAGGTGGTGCCATGATGTGTACATGAGTGCAATCTATGATACCCAGTACTTCAGGGTAGTGCACTATCTGTTGCATATTGCTGGCCCTCACCTCAGCAGAAAGGGAAAATATATGTGCTCACTGGCATATATGAGCATAGCATCCAGGAATTGGTGGAGGCTCCTGAATGATCATGCCTGTGACACCCCTATCATGTCACCAGTTTGTCTTTGGGAAGTACCTGTAGCTAAGATATTAAGGGCTACACATACCTTAGTTTCCACTAGGATGGGTTCCCCTCGGTTGGCTCTGGCTTTGAGTTGAGGACAGCAGAGCTCACAGAGTTCTTGTAATGTGTCCCTGTCCAGCCTGTAGTGCTCTACAATCTCCAGGTCATGTAACATCTGGTAAGTTATCCTGGGCCTGGACACTCTTCTACTTGGCCTAGGCTTATTGTCACCAGCACCAGGAGCACTGGCTTCAGTCTCTAGCACATATGTATGGAGCAAATATGCAGCAGCTCCTAGAATTGTGTCCAGTTAAAATTTCTTTGTCTCTACTCCAATGGTATTGAAGTATTCAGTTAAAAACAGACTGGATGTTTCATAGCTTGTTGAATAGTTCCACTGTGTTGGCTTGGTTCGTTAATGCAATTCACTTGATTATGCTGTCATTAGCATCTATTAAACACACCTACTGCTTGCTTATTAGTGTGCTATGTGCACCTCAGTGCACCTTCATATAAATAAAGTAAATACAGGCAAAATCGTTATTACTTTCCTCCATTCCTGTGATAGTGTGCAAACACTGAGCACAAAAAGTGAAGGAAAGGTTGCACATCCTGTACTAGAACCCAGGATCATCTATACTACTCTAGCCCTACACATACATGTGCTACGATAGGAATAGTTACATGACAAGCAGAGTGAAACCTGCCATTCATTCCTCGATTTGCAATGATTGCGTCAAGAGCCACATCCTGCAATCAATGACAAATATAAAAAAAATGATTTAAAGCAGACAGAGATGACACATTTTAACATAAAATTCAGAGGATGAAACAGGAACTTGCACATTGTGTACTGCTTACATGCACGTTCACCCTTCACAGACCTACATGTACACCTCTGTAAGTGTAACACAAAACACCCACACACCAATGTTACCATTGAAAACAAACACTGTAGAAGTGCCTAAATGGAGTGAGCATCCCTACATGGTTACAATATTTTGTGATTCAGCAATTCTAATGAGTTTTGATCTCATTTATATCTTCACCTTGCTGACAGCCCTCAATCTATATGGTTGGTAACCATGTAGGCAGGGAAACTGAAGGGGAGCACAATGCTGTGAACACAAGGTATGATATTACTTTGCTATATATCTGCAGAGAAGGAATACAGTTTTTGATAAAATTTGACTGCATTCCGTCAGCAACATACTGCATATGCTTACATGACAAAATGAATAACCTGTTTCATGACCTTTACACTTTTAGCTGTCCACATCAGTTACAGGTGTAGTTTTCATTTGGAAATGGGGAGCGAAGCTGCATTTATGTCATGGCAGATAAAAAGGATTGTTGCTATCGTTACTCTACTTTTGTAGTATCCACCCAGCCTAATAATGTTCATGTTGTGACTGCTGTTACATGTTAAGGTCAATTCTGTACAAATCTAATACCTTTTACTTGCTCTTGTTTCCATGTAGACTCCTTTCTGTGGCTATTTTTTGGAAAGCTTTGGAACACACAAGCAACACGAACACATAGTCTACATGGCTGGTTTACAGGTTGTTGAATCGCTCTATGGTGTTGGTTTGCTTCAATAGCATACAATTCAGCTTCTTATGCTGTAATTAGCCTGCTATGGAAATTAGAGAGTTTACGCGTGAGTGTGCACTGCTACACAGAGTTTACTGAATCTAAAAGTATTCGTGGTTGTGTTTGCATCATTTCAAGACGTGCAGACGGTGAAAAAGGACCATGTAGGCTTTATTGAATCCCACTGATTGTATTTTATTTTATGTTTTTAAGAGAAATTTGCACAAATTCCATGATGTCTTCATAAAGAGCAGTAGAAGGAAATTTGTAACTGCACATGTATATATAACTGTGTGTTTTGCCAATAATTAGTGATTGAAGCTCAGATGGATGAACACAATTGTTCAAAAATTCAACCTAAATAAAACAACTAAAATTATTTGTTGTGGCAGGATAAATATCACACATCTTTACTTACATCTGCCTTCTCCATGGCTTTATAATCACATAGAAAAGAAAAATATCAAAAAAGAGTTCATCAATGTCAGAACTTTAATAAAAATAGTGCTGGCAATGATTTCCTAAGAGAAAAAGGAGTTGATAAGTTGTATGTCATCCAGTTCTGATCAGCTAGTTGCCATCACCTTTACTTCACCTTCAGTCTGTATGGAATTTTAACCATGGACTTTTATGGCTAGGTTCTCTATGCATCCACTGTGGGTCTTTTAAGTTACACTTTTATTATAAGTTTATAGTATATAGTGTATGTGTGTGTGTGTGTGTGTGTGTGTGTGTGTGTGTGTGTGTATGTGTGTCTATGCATGTTCACACGTGTGTGTGTGTGTGTGTGTGTGTGTGTGTGTGTGTGTGTGTGTGTGTGTGCGTGTATGTGTGAGAGTGTGCAAAGTCAACAGATTTTGTCTGATATCCATATAGCATATGTTGACATGTGGTGTGTGACTTAGTCCTGACTGAGACATGGTTCTGCACAGATATTTGAATGCAGTCTCCTATATATTTTTTACAGTAGTTTTTAACTATTACAGTACTGAAAATGAATAAATGGTCTGGACTATATAAGTTTGTATAGGGGGTGCATGCTCAGTAAATATTACTGTCTGTTCAATATGATATTACATTTTAATGTTGTATATAAGCCACTTAATTATATTTTCCAATGAAAAACTATATACATTTCACTTACTGTGATATTTAAGTTAAATAATTTCTCTTAATTAAAAGCCAAATTATACATTACACGTGTTTGCTTCACATGCTTGCATCAAACTACAGACACAGTACAACACTATTTATTAGTGTTCTGATGTTAACATAACTGAAATATGCAAAAGATAGCTGTTTTACAACTGAATTATTAAGGAGTAAAGTGTGATATCAAATCTCAGGTTAAACATGCATACCTTAGCCAGAATTGCACAAGAAAAAACTGTTTACAGAGCATTGCCTAGTATTTTAACAGATGAACAGAACTCTAATTTGTACTTTCTCAAAAGGGAGACATATATTAATGGCAATTTTCTATTTTAGATGCTGCAACAGCAGCTACTTTCAGGTACTGTGCACCTTTGTTGTTGCACAGCAATGTATAATTATTTTGGTATGCATCCTCAGTCTAAGTCCTTATTGAGTACCTTTTACTTGTACCTGGGGACACATTATTAGTATTTTTGTGTTTTGCCTACTCTGCTTTTTCCTCCCTCTCATTTAGCATGGATTTTGTTTGCTGCTGTATATGTTTCAGTGATTGTCACATTTCAGCAAACTATTTTTGCTACTGTACCATTTCACTCTTTTAATACTGGGATACGGCTTTATTTTCCAGTATAGATTTGACAATGCAGTGTTTATCTACCTGTCTGTCTGTCTGTCTGTCTATCTATCTATCTATCTATCTATCTATCTATCTATCTATCTATCTATCTATGTATCTCTCTAATGCCAAGAAAAATACTGACATGGACTGATGAAGAACTAGCAGAATTATCTGTAGTGATTTACTATAGTGTGTCTAACACAACAGTCCGCAGAGCTTCCACTGCTGAGATCAAGAAAGTAGGTGGACTGATATCCAAAAGTTTTCAGAGGTACTCAAAGGAAAGGCAATGTTGAAGGGACTTTTTTTGCAAATGTCTGGTTGGGGAAACAAGTTAGATAGTGCATTCACACAGAATATAGCTGTCTTGTATATCAGGCACTTTCACAATGGCAAGGTTAAGATTTCACCAACTATGGTCAAATGCCTACTGATATCAATAACTGAGGAAAGTAGCACAGAAAAAAAAGAGCATTGTAAATAATGATTTATTGGTGGGGTGGAGGTGAGATGCTTGCAATGCAAGTTTTGCAAAATGGTTTTGGAGAAAGAACAGAAAGCAGATCCAATA
>NC_056725.1:1323238427-1323243427 GCF_019279795.1 Protopterus annectens | reverse complement strand
TCTGCAAGAAGCAACCAAATGATTGGATGTTGCATTTAACTCTCACCCTGGGGATCACTCCCATTGCATCAGTTGATTGATGGCCTGCTGGCAAATAGCAGGTGACATGATACCACTGTATCCACATCCCCTACTCTTCCCATCTCTCCATGGACAATATCCTGGTACACACCTATGAACACCTGCACCTATAGACCCCAGTATTGACAAATGTGTCAGTGTCCATTACTGAGAATAACAGTTTCTGTGTGTTTGTAAACCTGTAGTTGATAATACCCCAAGGCCCTTCACATGAACTGCACCCCCTATTCCCATAGTTAGATATGGCTGATGCTGTAATGGGCATTACATGTACCTTGTTACACTCTTCAAACTCTGAGTTACCTGGAGCTTGCAGTACCAGCACAACACTGTTGTACAAATGGGTAGATAGGCATGAGTTACCCTCTGAGTCCTGGCAAGCATGTGAATGTGTGCAAGTATGTATATTTGTAGGATACAGCATTCTGAGAACACATTCTCCTAATACAATACACCTTGCCACACAATATAAGGGATAGTGATATTGATGACTATAGGAGAGCCATGACAAAGCATTACCCTACTATCCCTGTGGCATGTGCAATAGATGCATATCCCTGTAGTAGGACTCTTGGGATAGACAAGGGGTTATATAGCAGTCCTGGTCAATGTGTGATGGTGGGTATGTCAGAGCATTATCATGGGTTTCAGTGAGTACAATATCCAATGTGGGGTGTGGGTGCTGGTTATACTGTCTTTACACTATGGTAGACCCAGTACATTTCCCAAGGTCCACTGTATGGGGACCACTGTCACCATCAACCATGCAGGTAACTGATTACACTATCCAGCTCAATGATGCATTTGCTGTCTGCAACTTATTTGTAACAGAATGGATACACTACCAAGGTAGATAGCACTGATAAACCCAGGTCTCTCAGATGTGTGTATGACTGTTATGTGTTTGTCAATGTGTATATGACAGTATGTCATACTATATATTGTTCATAAACAACCAGTACATCCCCCATTACCATACTGTACAAGGCCTGGTGATGTTCTTCACTTAACATGTAACCTGGAACACACCTCATCCTAAAAGCTGTGTGGTGTGTGCAATTAAGGCCACCATCATCAGTAGCACTAAGTACCTAGGTAGGGGTTCTAGTCCCAGTGTTGCCAAGTAAGAGTGTGTGTGTATGTGATGGGATCTACTTCAGTTTGTAGAATATACATGTCCCAGGAGATCATCTGTCCAAGAACTGACTGGCAAATGCTAACATTTCACAGGTATCATCTTGTGGAAATTCATTCCATCAAAACTAGTAGTAGATGTGTAAATGCCCTCTTCCCCACTGTATATCTGTACAGCGATACTGGGGTTAGCATATATAGCTGGGTGTGGATCTTGTGAACACAGCCACCATCATTGCAGTTATTGTTGAGTGTATCCCCCTCTTAGTTGGCTGTAATACTGTACAGTTCATGTAAACAGGTTAAGTAGTTATCAATCATACTATCTGTGGTTCTACACCACCCCACACCCTCCAAAGTGTAGGGCTGTGCCACGCACACCATCACACCTATGTTTACCAAGTTGAGGATTGCACTGCATTAGGGAAGGGGACATATACCCTGCCAGTATCTTCATCATTGACATTAAACTAGCAGACTGATTATTTCCCAATGTGATGTTGTGCCTGTTCTATCTTGGTGGAATTACATAGGCTAAAAATGGATTCTTTGCAAAAGTACATATATCCATGTGTACAGTATTCTCTGTGTATTGCATCAACACCAAAGCCTCTGTGTGTGTGTGTGTGTGTGTGTGTGTGTGTGTGTGTGTGTGTGTGTGTGTGTGTGTGTGTGTGTGTTATACACAAACATGTGGTGTGTACCACCCAGTACACTTACCATTGTCCACTGTAGAAGGGCTGCTGACATCAGCCACCATACCCTCACCTGTATACACCCCTCAGACCTATCAGGCATGTGGCATATGCGGTAACTGTTATACAGACCTGTGACTTGTGTTCAGGTGTACGCAGGATATGGCACAGTCAAGGTGTCACCACAGGGCCATACCCCTTGTAGGAAACAACAGCAGACCAACATCCTTCTGACACATAGGCACCTACAACACAAACAGAATACTTTATGGAGACCACAATCACTCAGTGTTAGTAACAGCTATAATGTTTCATGGCTGGACAGCTACACATCCTGACATGTAAGCATTAAACTTTAGTGCTGATAACATGTTACACAGCATTACATTGGTACACTGTAGTACAGTCACCCTGTACATCAGAACCATATTAGCTTATCCCTTCATTGATGTTATGGATGACAGGGATGTGGCACAGGTATCATCATATGCACAGGGTGTGTTGTGGGTTTGCCAGAGACCTAGGCTGAGCCATTCATTTGACCTCATGTTTGCATGTTAGGGGTTTTCATTATTAATTGGGCTGTGCAGATGTGGTGTGTGTAGGTATGGGGTTGCCCTAGCTGTGTTGGTGATATGTGTGTGTATGCAGGCACACAGTTCTGCCATGTGGCTGCCCTCTACAGGGGTTTGTTGGACAGCTGCAGACCGTACCTGGCAGGGTGTGCAATTCACCATCTCTGGCCATGGACACAAGAACTGTGCCTTCCAGGGGTTCAACAGGCATCACCAGGTAAAAGCCACGATATGGTACTCTCCCCTGCTGATGACATATGTCCACTGGATCCAGGTCCATCTTGGGCCCTGCCAGGAATACGTGCACGTGGCCTGCTATGTTGTGGTGTGGACAGCACCTCCCCTGCAGTGCTGGGGCTGGTACTGCCACTACAGGAGCAGCTTTGACTTCTTGCATGACCATGTCGACCTCCACCTATTGGTGTTGCTGGCCTATGTCCACGTGGCCAACACACTACTCCCTCCATATGCTCAAGTACAGACATTCCACAGTCAAGGATTCCCACCATCTCACCTAACTGTCTATCCAGGACCTCTGCAAAATAACGGTGGGCATCTGCAAGATCACGGATGTTGTCAATAACAGCAGAATGAGTAGCTCTCTGCAGCCTCAGACCCTGTCTGGTATACCATTCCATACGTGCCTGCACTTCCATGATGGTGACACCAGATGTGGCACTTCTGTCAGGGGCATGATGACCAGCAGCCCTCCTATGAGCACCCCTGTACATCAGCCTGTGTGGTACCTTGCTGGCCATCCAGCTATGGCTGCTGTGTCCAGACACACATGCCATAGACACCACACTGCTCTGTCCCATGCCACCACCCGCCAACTGTCCCTCATCTATGGCTACTGGTGATGGGGTATGTATAGGCAATGTGACTGTGTGCGGGGATGGGGTGGATAACAGTGGGATGTCAAACAATGGTGCAGCTTCAGCCCCTGACAACCCTGCCTGTGCCTCAACACACCTATAACCATTGTCAGTGTCTGTATGGACATTAACATCAGTTTGCTGCAGTTGGAACCCTGACCCACCTTGACACCTGTGTGTACATCACTGCTTAACTGTACACACACACACACACACACACACACACACACACACACACACACACACACACACACACACACACACACACACACATTTTCAGGTGAGGTTGCACAAAGATATTACACACAGATCTCTCATTACCCATCTGTCAACATGCATGACATATGGCACTCAACAACACACACTGCAGCTATAGTCGATCCCTGTTACCAACCTTATACATCTCTGTGATGCATGGGTTGTGTTAGTAGGTGATGCCCCTTCCCCTGGAACACACCCATGTACACAGTATTGCTGTGCACCTGTTCAGCACCCTGGCATGTACTATACATCATACCTCACAGGTGTACATGCCATTGCTGAATGTGTATATGTGTGTCAGTTATGTTTGCTCTGCTGCTCACAGCCCCTATGTGTTTGTCCAACACTTACCTGGGATGATATGTGAACAGATGTCAATAGTGAATGCCTGATGTCTGATTTGCAGATCTCACCATCAATGGTGCATGTATCACCAATAAAATACAATTACACTGTCAACCTTTAAACCTTACTGTGGCTGTGAGGAGTGTACACACCCTTATTGACATGGCACCGTCTTCCCTGATATGCCATGGGGCCACTATACTGCATATGTTAACATTACACAAACCTGATATGTGACATATGACCTGTGCAATCAAATGCAGTATCAAACAAATGTGTTAGTTGTGCAGATACTGATTGAGATGCATACAATCTGTGGGTGCATAAGTGTGCACACCCTTAACATGATGGTTTGTTGCACCAACTGTTAAGTGTACTACATCAGTCACTATTCCTGGAAGGGGCATACTAGCATGGGCCATCTGCACTTGCAAGTATTTGGTCACTCTGCCCTACAGATGTCCCCCAACTCTGTAAGATTGCAAGGTCAACTCGTGCACAGCCCTTGAAGGTCGTACAGTGCCTTCACTATTGCTGTGGACTCAGGGTTATGTCTGCCACAATCCATGACCTTGACTGCGTGCAGATACAGACATTCTTAGCGAGCTTTGTATGTCTGCTTCAGTTCACTGTTGCATTTCAGGATGACACATCCTCCCCATCATCAGCCTTTTTGCAGATGCTTGACAACTATGGGCTACACATGAGTGTCATTTTGCAGTGTCCCAAATTCAGAACACCATGTGTACCGGCTAATGAATGGCAAACATACAGGTGTACACTGGCACCAGCAAGGTACAGATGGGGATGATGGGCCTGAGGTGGAGTGAGGTGTTGCTTGTGCAGCACATGTATCTTAATAGATACTGTCTATAAGTTTCAAACTTGGTCTTGGTACACCATTACACATTGCAACACATGCCTTTGGGGGGCTTTTGATGTTATGCATATGCTACCTGTAGAGAACCCTGGCCGATGTTTCCTGTGGAACAACTGTCCCATCTGATTACCCTAACCCATAGGCCACACTTATA